>NC_133386.1:83124293-83342351 GCF_047511655.1 Castor canadensis | reverse complement strand
TGTGTGATTGTATGGGCACATGTTTGTGAGTCTGTATTTCTGTGTGTGTGGGTGTGTAAGAGGGTGTATAAATGTGTGTTTCAGTGAATGCGAGAGAGCGTATTCCCGTGTGTGTTTGTGTTTCTGTGTGTGTGTGATTGCATGTGGTGTTGAGTGTGTGAGTGTGAGTGACAGAGTCAATGTGAGAATTTTGTTTTTGTGAGTTGGCTTGTGTGTCTGTGTGTGTTTGAATGTGTATGTGAGGGGTGAGTGTGTGTATTTGTGTGATGTGTCTTAGTGGGTTGGCATGTGTGTCTGAGTATGGATTCAAATGCTTTGGAGGGTGTTTGTGTGTGAGTGCGAGACAGAGTAAATGTGTAAACGTGTAGGTGTATGAGCGTGTGAGTTTTGAATGTGTGTGTAAGTGACTGTGCGGGAGTGTAAATGTGAGTGTGCGAGCGTCTGTAATTTTTTTCTCTGTAGGTGTGCATGTGATTGCAAGGGAGTCATGTGTGGGTGAGTGTGAGTGTGAGTTTTGGGGTGTTGGTGGGTGTATGTGAGTGAATGTGTGACTGCATCTGTGTGTACATGTGTATTTGAACATGAATTTCTTTGTTCATGGGTGCGAGAGTTAGTGTGAATGAGTTAGTGTGTGACATTGTGTTTTGGTGTGGGGAGGTGTGTGAGAATGTGCAGGCGTTTGCAAGTGAGTGTGTCAGTGAGTTTGGGATTGAGTGGGCGTTGGTGCTTGGGTGCGGGAGTGTGAATGATTGTGTGAGGTTGGTTCTTGTGTGCGTTGGTGTGAGTGTGTGCGTGTGTGTGTGTATGTGTGTGAGTGCATGCAGTGGGAGATATGTGGGTGAGTATGAGAGTCAGTGAATGAGTGCATTTGTATGTTACTGTGTTGGCTTGGGTGTATTCACATGTCTGCGTATGCACGTGTGTTTTTTAAGTGTGATTGTGTTTTTCTGTGAGTGTGTGAATGTGAGGGTAGGGGTGTGTGTGTTGTCTCCTGTGTGTGTTCACATGTGTGTTAGTGTTTGTTTATATCTGTGTGTGTTTCTGTGTTTGTACGTGTCTGATTACATTTGAGTGTGAATTTGTAAATATGTGCATGAATGAGCGTGTGCATCTATGTTTGTGATTGTGGACGTTTGGGTGTGTGTACGTGTACATATCTGAGTGTGTATGGCTGTGAGTGTTTGTGAATGAGTCAGTGTGTGTGTGTATGGGTGTGTACGTGTGTGTGTGTGAGATGGGAACGGGTGTGCGTTTGTGATGTGTGTCAGTGTGTTGCCTCGGGTTTGAGTATCGATTCAATATTGTGGGTGATTTTGTGGGTGAGTGTGTGTGTGAGAGAGTGTGAATGTCTGCATGTGTATGTTCATATGTGTGTAAGTGTGTGTGAGGGTGAGTGTGTGACTTGTGTGGTTATAAGTGTGTAAGGGTGTGTGTGACTGTGTGTTGGCATCTGTGTATGTGTGTTTGTGTTTTCATGTGTATATGCTTGTGAGTGTGTAATTTTGTGTGTGTATAGGTGCGAGTCCATTTTTGAGTACGTATGAATATGTGAGTGAGAGCGAGAGTAGGTACATATGTGTGATTGTATGTGCGTATAGTGTTGAGTGTGTATTTCTGTGTGTGTGTAGGTGTGTGAGCCTATTTTTGAGTGTGTGTTTGTGACTTACTGTGTAAGTGTGTATGTTGGTGTGTGAGTGCTTGTGTCCAAGGGTGTATGTATATGAATGTTTTTGTGTAAGGGTTTTTGTGTGTGCTGGTGTGTGATGTGTACAATACTGTGTTTTGCGTTATGTGTCTGTGTGTTGTGTTTGTGTTTGTACTCGTGCATTTGTGTGTACGTGTAGGTTCATATGTGTGTGAGGGTGAATGTGTGTGTGCTTTTGAGTGTGTGTATGGGTGTGTGCAGGTGTGTTGGCATCTGTGTATGTGTGTGATTATGTTTGTATGTGCATAGGCTTGTGAGTGCGTATTTGTGTGTGTAGGTGTTTGAGATTATTTTTGAGTGTGAGTGAGTATAAATGTGTGAGTGACTGAAAGGGGGTACATATGTGATATGGCATGTACATATGTTTGTGAGGTGAGTGTGTGACTTCTGTGTTTATAAGTGTGTAAAGTGTGTGTGACTGTTGGCATCGGTGCATGTGTGTTTGTGTTTTCATGTGTATATGCCTGGGAGTGTATATTCTTGTGTGTGTATAGGTGTGAGTCTATCTTTGAGTGAGTGAGTATGACTGTGTGAGTCAGAGTTAGAGTGGGTAAATTGTGTGATTGTATGTGTGTATATTTGTGAGTGTGTATTTCTGTGTGTGTGTAGGTGTGTGAGTCTACTTTTGAGTGCGAGTGAGTACGAAGGTGTGAGTGAGTGACAGGTGTGCATAATGTGTGATTGTATGTGCGTATATATGTGAGTGTGTATTTCCGTACGTGTGTAATGTGTGACTGTGTGTTGGCATGTGTGCTTGTGTTTTTACGTGTATATGCTTGTGAGTGTGCCTTTTTGTGTGTGTATAGGTGTGAGTCAATTTTTAAGTAAGTGCGTATGACTGTGTGAGTGAGAGTGAGAGTGGGTACCTATGTGTGATTGTATGTGTGTATACTTGTGAGTGCATATTTCTGCGTGTGTGAGTGTGTAAGTGTGGGTGTTTGTATCTGAGTTTGAGGGAATGTGAGAGAGTGTGTCTGTGTTTGTGTGTGTACGTTTGATAGCATGTGTCGGTGAGTGTGTGTCAGTGACAGTCTGCGTGAGAGTTTTATTCGTGGGAGTTGGCTTCTGTGTTTCAGTACGTATTTCAATGTGTGTGAGTTATGTGTGGGTGTGTGTGACTGATGGGTCTTAGTGGGTTGGCTTATGGGTCAGAGTATGAATTCAAGGGTGTGTGTGTGTTTGTGTGTGTGAGTGTGAAAGCATGTGAATGCGTTTGGTGTGAGGGTGGGTGTGTGAGTGTTGGTGTTCATGGGTTTGTATGGGTGTGCATGAGTGTGTGTTGTCATCTGTGCATGTGGGCATTTGTGTTTGTAGGTGTATATGCTTGTGAGTGGGTATTTGTGTGTGGGTAGGTGTTTGAATCTCTTTTTGAGTGTGAGTGAGTATAAATGTTTGAGTGACGGAAAGGGGGTACATATGTGATATTGTATGTACCTGTTTGTGAGTGTGTATTTTTGTGTGTGTAGAGGTGTGAGTCTATTTTTGAGTAAGGGGGTATGAGTGTGTGAGTCGGAGTAAGAGTGGGGACATAGGTGTGACTGTATGTGCGTATATTTGTGAGTATGTATTTCTGTGTGTGGGTGTGGGTGTGTGAGTCTGTTTTTGAGTGTGAGTGAGTATGAATGTGTGAGTGAATGACGGGGTGCATATGTGTGATTGTATGGGCACATGTTTGTGAGTCTGTATTTCTGTGTGTGTGGGTGTGTAAGAGGGTGTATAAATGTGTGTTTCAGTGAATGCGAGAGAGCGTATTCCCGTGTGTGTTTGTGTTTCTGTGTGTGTGTGATTGCATGTGGTGTTGAGTGTGTGAGTGTGAGTGACAGAGTCAATGTGAGAATTTTGTTTTTGTGAGTTGGCTTGTGTGTCTGTGTGTGTTTGAATGTGTATGTGAGGGGTGAGTGTGTGTATTTGTGTGATGTGTCTTAGTGGGTTGGCATGTGTGTCTGAGTATGGATTCAAATGCTTTGGAGGGTGTTTGTGTGTGAGTGCGAGACAGAGTAAATGTGCAAACGTGTAGGTGTATGAGCGTGTGAGTTTTGAATGTGTGTGTAAGTGACTGTGCGGGAGTGTAAATGTGAGTGTGCGAGCGTCTGTAATTTTTTTCTCTGTAGGTGTGCATGTGATTGCAAGGGAGTCATGTGTGGGTGAGTGTGAGTGTGAGTTTTGGGGTGTTGGTGGGTGTATGTGAGTGAATGTGTGACTGCATCTGTGTGTACATGTGTATTTGAACATGAATTTCTTTGTTCATGGGTGCGAGAGTTAGTGTGAATGAGTTAGTGTGTGACATTGTGTTTTGGTGTGGGGAGGTGTGTGAGAATGTGCAGGCGTTTGCAAGTGAGTGTGTCAGTGAGTTTGGGATTGAGTGGGCGTTGGTGCTTGGGTGCGGGAGTGTGAATGATTGTGTGAGGTTGGTTCTTGTGTGCGTTGGTGTGAGTGTGTGCGTGTGTGTGTGTATGTGTGTGAGTGCATGCAGTGGGAGATATGTGGGTGAGTATGAGAGTCAGTGAATGAGTGCATTTGTATGTTACTGTGTTGGCTTGGGTGTATTCACATGTCTGCGTATGCACGTGTGTTTTTTAAGTGTGATTGTGTTTTTCTGTGAGTGTGTGAATGTGAGGGTAGGGGTGTGTGTGTTGTCTCCTGTGTGTGTTCGCATGTGTGTTAGTGTTTGTTTATATCTGTGTGTGTTTCTGTGTTTGTACGTGTCTGATTACATTTGAGTGTGAATTTGTAAATATGTGCCTGAATGAGCGTGTGCATCTATGTTTGTGATTGTGGACGTTTGGGTGTGTGTACGTGTACATATCTGAGTGTGTATGGCTGTGAGTGTTTGTGAATGAGTCAGTGTGTGTGTGTATGGGTGTGTACGTGTGTGTGTGTGAGATGGGAATGGGTGTGCGTTTGTGATGTGTGTCAGTGTGTTGCCTCGGGTTTGAGTATCGATTCAATATTGTGGGTGAGTTTGTGGGTGAGTGTGTGTGTGAGAGAGTGTGAATGTCTGCATGTGTATGTTCATGTGTGTAAGTGTGTGTGAGGGTGAGTGTGTGACTTGTGTGGTTATAAGTGTGTAAGGGTGTGTGTGACTGTGTGTTGGCATCTGTGTATGTGTGTTTGTGTTTTCATGTGTATATGCTTGTGAGTGTGTAATTTTGTGTGTGTATAGGTGCGAGTCCATTTTTGAGTACGTATGAATATGTGAGTGAGAGCGAGAGTAGGTACATATGTGTGATTGTATGTGCGTATAGTGTTGAGTGTGTATTTCTGTGTGTGTGTAGGTGTGTGAGCCTATTTTTGAGTGTGAGTGTTTGTGACTTACTGTGTAAATGTGTATGTTGGTGTGTGAGTGCTTGTGTCCAAGGGTGTATGTATATGAATGTTTTTGTGTAAGGGTTTTTGTGTGGGCTGGTGTGTGATGTGTACAATATTGTGTTTTGCGTTATGTGTCTGTGTGTTGTGTTTGTGTTTGTACTCGTGCATTTGTGTGTACGTGTAGGTTCATATGTGTGTGAGGGTGAATGTGTGTGTGCTTTTGAGTGTGTGTATGGGTGTGTGCAGCTGTGTTGGCATCTGTGTATGTGTGTGTTTACGTTTGTATGTTGTGCATAGGCTTGTGAGTGCGTATTTGTGTGTGTAGGTGTTTGAGATTATTTTTGAGTGTGAGTGAGTATAAATGTGTGAGTGACTGAAAGGGGGTACATATGTGATATGGCATGTACATATGTTTGTGAGGTGAGTGTGTGACTTCTGTGTTTATAAGTGTGTAAAGGTGTGTGTGACTGTGGGCATCGGTGCATGTGTGTTTGTGTTTTCATGTGTATATGCCTGGGAGTGTATATTCTTGTGTGTGTGTATAGGTGTGAGTCTATCTTTGAGTGAGTATGACTGTGTGAGTCAGAGTTAGAGTGGGTAAATTGAGTGATTGTATGTGTGTATATTTGTGAGTGTGTATTTCTGTGTGTGTGTAGGTGTGTGAGTCTACTTTTGAGTGCGAGTGAGTACGAAGGTGTGAGTGAGTGACAGGTGTGCATAATGTGTGATTGTATGTGCGTATATATGTGAGTGTGTATTTCTGTACGTGTGTAATGTGTGACTGTGTGTTGGCATGTGTGCTTGTGTTTTTACGTGTATATGCTTGTGAGTGTGCCTTTTTGTGTGTGTATAGGTGTGAGTCAATTTTTAAGTAAGTGCGTATGACTGTGTGAGTGAGAGTGAGAGTGGGTACCTATGTGTGATTGTATGTGTGTATACTTGTGAGTGCATATTTCTGCGTGTGTGAGTGTGTAAGTGTGGGTGTTTGTATCTGAGTTTGAGGGAATGTGAGAGAGTGTGTCTGTGTTTGTGTGTGTACGTTTGATAGCATGTGTCGGTGAGTGTGTGTCAGTGACAGTCTGCGTGAGAGTTTTATTCGTGGGAGTTGGCTTCTGTGTTTCAGTACGTATTTCAATGTGTGTGAGTTATGTGTGGGTGTGTGTGACTGATGGGTCTTAGTGGGTTGGCTTATGGGTCAGAGTATGAATTCAAGGGTGTGTGTGTGTTTGTGTGTGTGAGTGTGAAAGCATGTGAATGCGTTTGGTGTGAGGGTGGGTGTGTGAGTGTTGGTGTTCATGGGTTTGTATGGGTGTGCATGAGTGTGTGTTGTCATCTGTGCATGTGGGCATTTGTGTTTGTAGGTGTATATGCTTGTGAGTGGGTATTTGTGTGTGGGTAGGTGTTTGAATCTCTTTTTGAGTGTGAGTGAGTATAAATGTTTGAGTGACGGAAAGGGGGTACATATGTGATATTGTATGTACCTGTTTGTGAGTGTGTATTTTTGTGTGTGTAGAGGTGTGAGTCTATTTTTGAGTAAGGGGGTATGAGTGTGTGAGTCGGAGTAAGAGTGGGGACATAGGTGTGACTGTATGTGCGTATATTTGTGAGTATGTATTTCTGTGTGTGGGTGTGGGTGTGTGAGTCTGTTTTTGAGTGTGAGTGAGTATGAATGTGTGAGTGAATGACGGGGTACATAGGTGTGATTGTACGGGCCTATGTTTGTGAGTCCGTATTTCTGTGTGTGTGGGTGTGTAAGAGGGTGCATAAATGTGTGTTTCAGTGAATGCGAGAGAGCGTATTCCCGTGTGTGTTTGTGTTTCTGTGTGTGTGTGATTGCATGTGGTGTTGAGTGTGTGAGTGTGAGTGACAGAGTCAATGTGAGAATTTTGTTTTTGTGAGTTGGCTTGTGTGTTTGTGTGTGTTTGAAAGTGTATGTGAGCGGTGAGTGTGTGTATTTGTGTGATGTGTCTTAGTGGGTTGGCATGTGTGTCTGAGTATGGATTCAAATGCTTTGGAGGGTGTTTGTGTGTGAGTGCGAGACAGAGTAAATGTGTAAACGTGTAGGTGTATGAGCGTGTGAGTTTTGAATGTGTGTGTAAGTGACTGTGCGGGAGTGTAAATGTGAGTGTGCGAGCGTCTGGAATTTTTTCTCTGTAGGTGTGCATGTGATTGCAAGGGAGTCTTGTGTGGGTGAGTGTGAGTTTTGGGGTGTTGGTGGGTGTATGTGAGTGAATGTGTGACTGCATCTGTGTGTACATGTGTATTTGAACATGAATTTCTTTGTTCATGGGTGCGAGAGTTAGTGTGAATGAGTTAGTGTGTGACATTGTGTTTTGGTGTGGGGAGGTGTGTGAGAATGTGCAGGCGTTTGCAAGTGAGTGTGTCAGTGAGTTTGGGATTGAGTGTGCATTGGTACTTGGGTGCGGGAGTGTGAATGATTGTGTGAGGTTGGTTATTGTGTGCATTGGTGTGAGTGTGTGCGTGTGTGTGTATGTGTGTGAGTGCATGCAGTGGGAGATATGTGGGTGAGTATGAGAGTCAGTGAATGAGTGCATTTGTATGTTACTGTGTTGGCTTGGGTGTATTCACATGTCTGCGTATGCACGTGTGTTTTTTAAGTGTGATTGTGTTTTTCTGTGAGTGTGTGAATGTGAGGGTAGGGGTGTGTGTGTTGTCTCCTGTGTGTGTTCGCATGTGTGTTAGTGTTTGTTTATATCTGTGTGTGTTTCTGTGTTTGTACGTGTCTGATTACATTTGAGTGTGAATTTGTAAATATGTGCCTGAATGAGCGTGTGCATCTATGTTTGTGATTGTGGACGTTTGGGTGTGTGTACGTGTACATATCTGAGTGTGTATGGCTGTGAGTGTTTGTGAATGAGTCAGTGTGTGTGTGTATGGGTGTGTACGTGTGTGTGTGTGAGATGGGAACGGGTGTGCGTTTGTGATGTGTGTCAGTGTGTTGCCTCGGGTTTGAGTATCGATTCAATATTGTGGGTGAGTTTGTGGGTGAGTGTGTGTGTGAGAGAGTGTGAATGTCTGCATGTGTATGTTCATGTGTGTAAGTGTGTGTGAGGGTGAGTGTGTGACTTGTGTGGTTATAAGTGTGTAAGGGTGTGTGTGACTGTGTGTTGGCATCTGTGTATGTGTGTTTGTGTTTTCATGTGTATATGCTTGTGAGTATGTAATTTTGTGTGTGTATAGGTGCGAGTCCATTTTTGAGTACGTATGAATATGTGAGTGAGAGCGAGAGTAGGTACATATGTGTGATTGTATGTGCGTATAGTGTTGAGTGTGTATTTCTGTGTGTGTGTAGGTGTGTGAGCCTATTTTTGAGTGTGAGTGTTTGTGACTTACTGTGTAAGTGTGTATGTTGGTGTGTGAGTGCTTGTGTCCAAGGGTGTATGTATATGAATGTTTTTGTGTAAGGGTTTTTGTGTGTGCTGGTGTGTGATGTGTACAATACTGTGTTTTGCGTTATGTGTCTGTGTGTTGTGTTTGTGTTTGTACTCGTGCATTTGTGTGTACGTGTAGGTTCATATGTGTGTGAGGGTGAATGTGTGTGTGCTTTTGAGTGTGTGTATGGGTGTGTGCAGGTGTGTTGGCATCTGTGTATGTGTGTGATTATGTTTGTATGTGCATAGGCTTGTGAGTGCGTATTTGTGTGTGTAGGTGTTTGAGATTATTTTTGAGTGTGAGTGAGTATAAATGTGTGAGTGACTGAAAGGGGGTACATATGTGATAAGGCATGTACATATGTTTGTGAGGTGAGTGTGTGACTTCTGTGTTTATAAGTGTGTAAAGTGTGTGTGACTGTTGGCATCGGTGCATGTGTGTTTGTGTTTTCATGTGTATATGCCTGGGAGTGTATATTCTTGTGTGTGTATAGGTGTGAGTCTATCTTTGAGTGAGTGAGTATGACTGTGTGAGTCAGAGTTAGAGTGGGTAAATTGTGTGATTGTATGTGTGTATATTTGTGAGTGTGTATTTCTGTGTGTGTGTAGGTGTGTGAGTCTACTTTTGAGTGCGAGTGAGTACGAAGGTGTGAGTGAGTGACAGGTGTGCATAATGTGTGATTGTATGTGCGTATATATGTGAGTGTGTATTTCTGTACGTGTGTAATGTGTGACTGTGTGTTGGCATGTGTGCTTGTGTTTTGACGTGTATATGCTTGTGAGTGTGCCTTTTTGTGTGTGTATAGGTGTGAGTCTATTTTTAAGTAAGTGCGTATGACTGTGTGAGTGAGAGTGAGAGTGGGTACCTATGTGTGATTGTATGTGTGTATACTTGTGAGTGCATATTTCCGCGTGTGTGAGTGTGTAAGTGTGGGTGTTTGTATCTGAGTTTGAGGGAATGTGAGAGAGTGTGTCTGTGTTTGTGTGTGTACGTTTGATAGCATGTGTCGGTGAGTGTGTGTCAGTGACAGTCTGCATGAGAGTTTTATTCGTGGGAGTTGGCTTCTGTGTTTCAGTACGTATTTCAATGTGTGTGAGTTATGTGTGGGTGTGTGTGACTGATGGGTCTTAGTGGGTTGGCTTATGGGTCAGAGTATGAATTCAAGGGTGTGTGTGTGTTTGTGTGTGTGAGTGTGAAAGCATGTGAATGCGTTTGGTGTGAGGGTGGGTGTGTGAGTGTTGGTGTTCATGGGTTTGTATGGGTGTGCATGAGTGTGTGTTGTCATCTGTGCATGTGGGCATTTGTGTTTGTAGGTGTATATGCTTGTGAGTGGGTATTTGTGTGTGTGTAGGTGTTTGAATCTCTTTTTGAGTGTGAGTGAGTATAAATGTTTGAGTGACGGAAAGGGGGTACATATGTGATATTGTATGTACCTGTTTGTGAATGTGTATTTTTGTGTGTGTAGAGGTGTGAGTCTATTTTTGAGTAAGGGGGTATGAGTGTGTGAGTCGGAGTAAGAGTGGGGACATAGGTGTGACTGTATGTGCGTATATTTGTGAGTATGTATTTCTGTGTGTGGGTGTGGGTGTGTGAGTCTGTTTTTGAGTGTGAGTGAGTATGAATGTGTGAGTGAATGACGGGGTGCATATGTGTGATTGTATGGGCACATGTTTGTGAGTCTGTATTTCTGTGTGTGTGGGTGTGTAAGAGGGTGTATAAATGTGTGTTTCAGTGAATGCGAGAGAGCGTATTCCCGTGTGTGTTTGTGTTTCTGTGTGTGTGTGATTGCATGTGGTGTTGAGTGTGTGAGTGTGAGTGACAGAGTCAATGTGAGAATTTTGTTTTTGTGAGTTGGCTTGTGTGTCTGTGTGTGTTTGAATGTGTATGTGAGGGGTGAGTGTGTGTATTTGTGTGATGTGTCTTAGTGGGTTGGCATGTGTGTCTGAGTATGGATTCAAATGCTTTGGAGGGTGTTTGTGTGTGAGTGCGAGACAGAGTAAATGTGTAAACGTGTAGGTGTATGAGCGTGTGAGTTTTGAATGTGTGTGTAAGTGACTGTGCGGGAGTGTAAATGTGAGTGTGCGAGCGTCTGTAATTTTTTTCTCTGTAGGTGTGCATGTGATTGCAAGGGAGTCATGTGTGGGTGAGTGTGAGTGTGAGTTTTGGGGTGTTGGTGGGTGTATGTGAGTGAATGTGTGACTGCATCTGTGTGTACATGTGTATTTGAACATGAATTTCTTTGTTCATGGGTGCGAGAGTTAGTGTGAATGAGTTAGTGTGTGACATTGTGTTTTGGTGTGGGGAGGTGTGTGAGAATGTGCAGGTGTTTGCAAGTGAGTGTGTCAGTGAGTTTGGGATTGAGTGGGCGTTGGTGCTTGGGTGCGGGAGTGTGAATGATTGTGTGAGGTTGGTTCTTGTGTGCGTTGGTGTGAGTGTGTGCGTGTGTGTGTGTATGTGTGTGAGTGCATGCAGTGGGAGATATGTGGGTGAGTATGAGAGTCAGTGAATGAGTGCATTTGTATGTTACTGTGTTGGCTTGGGTGTATTCACATGTCTGCGTATGCACGTGTGTTTTTTAAGTGTGATTGTGTTTTTCTGTGAGTGTGTGAATGTGAGGGTAGGGGTGTGTGTGTTGTCTCCTGTGTGTGTTCACATGTGTGTTAGTGTTTGTTTATATCTGTGTGTGTTTCTGTGTTTGTACGTGTCTGATTACATTTGAGTGTGAATTTGTAAATATGTGCATGAATGAGCGTGTGCATCTATGTTTGTGATTGTGGACGTTTGGGTGTGTGTACGTGTACATATCTGAGTGTGTATGGCAGTGAGTGTTTGTGAATGAGTCAGTGTGTGTGTGTATGGGTGTGTACGTGTGTGTGTGTGAGATGGGAACGGGTGTGCGTTTGTGATGTGTGTCAGTGTGTTGCCTCGGGTTTGAGTATCGATTCAATATTGTGGGTGAGTTTGTGGGTGAGTGTGTGTGTGAGAGAGTGTGAATGTCTGCATGTGTATGTTCATATGTGTGTAAGTGTGTGTGAGGGTGAGTGTGTGACTTGTGTGGTTATAAGTGTGTAAGGGTGTGTGTGACTGTGTGTTGGCATCTGTGTATGTGTGTTTGTGTTTTCATGTGTATATGCTTGTGAGTGTGTAATTTTGTGTGTGTATAGGTGCGAGTCCATTTTTGAGTACGTATGAATATGTGAGTGAGAGCGAGAGTAGGTACATATGTGTGATTGTATGTGCGTATAGTGTTGAGTGTGTATTTCTGTGTGTGTGTAGGTGTGTGAGCCTATTTTTGAGTGTGTGTTTGTGACTTACTGTGTAAGTGTGTATGTTGGTGTGTGAGTGCTTGTGTCCAAGGGTGTATGTATGTGACTGTTTTTGTGTAAGGGTTTTTGTGTGTGCTGGTGTGTGATGTGTACAATACTGTGTTTTGCGTTATGTGTCTGTGTGTTGTGTTTGTGTTTGTACTCGTGCATTTGTGTGTACGTGTAGGTTCATATGTGTGTGAGGGTGAATGTGTGTGTGCTTTTGAGTGTGTGTATGGGTGTGTGCAGGTGTGTTGGAATCTGTGTATGTGTGTGATTATGTTTGTATGTGCATAGGCTTGTGAGTGCGTATTTGTGTGTGTAGGTGTTTGAGATTATTTTTGAGTGTGAGTGAGTATAAATGTGTGAGTGACTGAAAGGGGGTACATATGTGATATGGCATGTACATATGTTTGTGAGGTGAGTGTGTGACTTCTGTGTTTATAAGTGTGTAAAGTGTGTGTGACTGTTGGCATCGGTGCATGTGTGTTTGTGTTTTCATGTGTATATGCCTGGGAGTGTATATTCTTGTGTGTGTATAGGTGTGAGTCTATCTTTGAGTGAGTGAGTATGACTGTGTGAGTCAGAGTTAGAGTGGGTAAATTGTGTGATTGTATGTGTGTATATTTGTGAGTGTGTATTTCTGTGTGTGTGTAGGTGTGTGAGTCTACTTTTGAGTGCGAGTGAGTACGAAGGTGTGAGTGAGTGACAGGTGTGCATAATGTGTGATTGTATGTGCGTATATATGTGAGTGTGTATTTCTGTACGTGTGTAATGTGTGACTGTGTGTTGGCATGTGTGCTTGTGTTTTTACGTGTATATGCTTGTGAGTGTGCCTTTTTGTGTGTGTATAGGTGTGAGTCAATTTTTAAGTAAGTGCGTATGACTGTGTGAGTGAGAGTGAGAGTGGGTACCTATGTGTGATTGTATGTGTGTATACTTGTGAGTGCATATTTCTGCGTGTGTGAGTGTGTAAGTGTGGGTGTTTGTATCTGAGTTTGAGGGAATGTGAGAGAGTGTGTCTGTGTTTGTGTGTGTACGTTTGATAGCATGTGTCGGTGAGTGTGTGTCAGTGACAGTCTGCGTGAGAGTTTTATTCGTGGGAGTTGGCTTCTGTGTTTCAGTACGTATTTCAATGTGTGTGAGTTATGTGTGGGTGTGTGTGACTGATGGGTCTTAGTGGGTTGGCTTATGGGTCAGAGTATGAATTCAAGGGTGTGTGTGTGTTTGTGTGTGTGAGTGTGAAAGCATGTGAATGCGTTTGGTGTGAGGGTGGGTGTGTGAGTGTTGGTGTTCATGGGTTTGTATGGGTGTGCATGAGTGTGTGTTGTCATCTGTGCATGTGGGCATTTGTGTTTGTAGGTGTATATGCTTGTGAGTGGGTATTTGTGTGTGTGTAGGTGTTTGAATCTCTTTTTGAGTGTGAGTGAGTATAAATGTTTGAGTGACGGAAAGGGGGTACATATGTGATATTGTATGTACCTGTTTGTGAATGTGTATTTTTGTGTGTGTAGAGGTGTGAGTCTATTTTTGAGTAAGGGGGTATGAGTGTGTGAGTCGGAGTAAGAGTGGGGACATAGGTGTGACTGTATGTGCGTATATTTGTGAGTATGTATTTCTGTGTGTGGGTGTGGGTGTGTGAGTCTGTTTTTGAGTGTGAGTGAGTATGAATGTGTGAGTGAATGACGGGGTGCATATGTGTGATTGTATGGGCACATGTTTGTGAGTCTGTATTTCTGTGTGTGTGGGTGTGTAAGAGGGTGTATAAATGTGTGTTTCAGTGAATGCGAGAGAGCGTATTCCCGTGTGTGTTTGTGTTTCTGTGTGTGTGTGATTGCATGTGGTGTTGAGTGTGTGAGTGTGAGTGACAGAGTCAATGTGAGAATTTTGTTTTTGTGAGTTGGCTTGTGTGTCTGTGTGTGTTTGAATGTGTATGTGAGGGGTGAGTGTGTGTATTTGTGTGATGTGTCTTAGTGGGTTGGCATGTGTGTCTGAGTATGGATTCAAATGCTTTGGAGGGTGTTTGTGTGTGAGTGCGAGACAGAGTAAATGTGTAAACGTGTAGGTGTATGAGCGTGTGAGTTTTGAATGTGTGTGTAAGTGACTGTGCGGGAGTGTAAATGTGAGTGTGCGAGCGTCTGTAATTTTTTTCTCTGTAGGTGTGCATGTGATTGCAAGGGAGTCATGTGTGGGTGAGTGTGAGTGTGAGTTTTGGGGTGTTGGTGGGTGTATGTGAGTGAATGTGTGACTGCATCTGTGTGTACATGTGTATTTGAACATGAATTTCTTTGTTCATGGGTGCGAGAGTTAGTGTGAATGAGTTAGTGTGTGACATTGTGTTTTGGTGTGGGGAGGTGTGTGAGAATGTGCAGGCGTTTGCAAGTGAGTGTGTCAGTGAGTTTGGGATTGAGTGGGCGTTGGTGCTTGG
This sequence comes from Castor canadensis, assembly GCF_047511655.1. Taxonomy (NCBI): domain Eukaryota; kingdom Metazoa; phylum Chordata; class Mammalia; order Rodentia; family Castoridae; genus Castor; species Castor canadensis. The sequence goes on along the minus strand of NC_133386.1, from coordinate 83,328,211 downwards.
GTGCGGGAGTGTGAATGATTGTGTGAGGTTGGTTCTTGTGTGCGTTGGTGTGAGTGTGTGCGTGTGTGTGTGTATGTGTGTGAGTGCATGCAGTGGGAGATATGTGGGTGAGTATGAGAGTCAGTGAATGAGTGCATTTGTATGTTACTGTGTTGGCTTGGGTGTATTCACATGTCTGCGTATGCACGTGTGTTTTTTAAGTGTGATTGTGTTTTTCTGTGAGTGTGTGAATGTGAGGGTAGGGGTGTGTGTGTTGTCTCCTGTGTGTGTTCACATGTGTGTTAGTGTTTGTTTATATCTGTGTGTGTTTCTGTGTTTGTACGTGTCTGATTACATTTGAGTGTGAATTTGTAAATATGTGCATGAATGAGCGTGTGCATCTATGTTTGTGATTGTGGACGTTTGGGTGTGTGTACGTGTACATATCTGAGTGTGTATGGCTGTGAGTGTTTGTGAATGAGTCAGTGTGTGTGTGTATGGGTGTGTACGTGTGTGTGTGTGAGATGGGAACGGGTGTGCGTTTGTGATGTGTGTCAGTGTGTTGCCTCGGGTTTGAGTATCGATTCAATATTGTGGGTGATTTTGTGGGTGAGTGTGTGTGTGAGAGAGTGTGAATGTCTGCATGTGTATGTTCATATGTGTGTAAGTGTGTGTGAGGGTGAGTGTGTGACTTGTGTGGTTATAAGTGTGTAAGGGTGTGTGTGACTGTGTGTTGGCATCTGTGTATGTGTGTTTGTGTTTTCATGTGTATATGCTTGTGAGTGTGTAATTTTGTGTGTGTATAGGTGCGAGTCCATTTTTGAGTACGTATGAATATGTGAGTGAGAGCGAGAGTAGGTACATATGTGTGATTGTATGTGCGTATAGTGTTGAGTGTGTATTTCTGTGTGTGTGTAGGTGTGTGAGCCTATTTTTGAGTGTGTGTTTGTGACTTACTGTGTAAGTGTGTATGTTGGTGTGTGAGTGCTTGTGTCCAAGGGTGTATGTATATGAATGTTTTTGTGTAAGGGTTTTTGTGTGTGCTGGTGTGTGATGTGTACAATACTGTGTTTTGCGTTATGTGTCTGTGTGTTGTGTTTGTGTTTGTACTCGTGCATTTGTGTGTACGTGTAGGTTCATATGTGTGTGAGGGTGAATGTGTGTGTGCTTTTGAGTGTGTGTATGGGTGTGTGCAGGTGTGTTGGCATCTGTGTATGTGTGTGATTATGTTTGTATGTGCATAGGCTTGTGAGTGCGTATTTGTGTGTGTAGGTGTTTGAGATTATTTTTGAGTGTGAGTGAGTATAAATGTGTGAGTGACTGAAAGGGGGTACATATGTGATATGGCATGTACATATGTTTGTGAGGTGAGTGTGTGACTTCTGTGTTTATAAGTGTGTAAAGTGTGTGTGACTGTTGGCATCGGTGCATGTGTGTTTGTGTTTTCATGTGTATATGCCTGGGAGTGTATATTCTTGTGTGTGTATAGGTGTGAGTCTATCTTTGAGTGAGTGAGTATGACTGTGTGAGTCAGAGTTAGAGTGGGTAAATTGTGTGATTGTATGTGTGTATATTTGTGAGTGTGTATTTCTGTGTGTGTGTAGGTGTGTGAGTCTACTTTTGAGTGCGAGTGAGTACGAAGGTGTGAGTGAGTGACAGGTGTGCATAATGTGTGATTGTATGTGCGTATATATGTGAGTGTGTATTTCTGTACGTGTGTAATGTGTGACTGTGTGTTGGCATGTGTGCTTGTGTTTTTACGTGTATATGCTTGTGAGTGTGCCTTTTTGTGTGTGTATAGGTGTGAGTCAATTTTTAAGTAAGTGCGTATGACTGTGTGAGTGAGAGTGAGAGTGGGTACCTATGTGTGATTGTATGTGTGTATACTTGTGAGTGCATATTTCTGCGTGTGTGAGTGTGTAAGTGTGGGTGTTTGTATCTGAGTTTGAGGGAATGTGAGAGAGTGTGTCTGTGTTTGTGTGTGTACGTTTGATAGCATGTGTCGGTGAGTGTGTGTCAGTGACAGTCTGCGTGAGAGTTTTATTCGTGGGAGTTGGCTTCTGTGTTTCAGTACGTATTTCAATGTGTGTGAGTTATGTGTGGGTGTGTGTGACTGATGGGTCTTAGTGGGTTGGCTTATGGGTCAGAGTATGAATTCAAGGGTGTGTGTGTGTTTGTGTGTGTGAGTGTGAAAGCATGTGAATGCGTTTGGTGTGAGGGTGGGTGTGTGAGTGTTGGTGTTCATGGGTTTGTATGGGTGTGCATGAGTGTGTGTTGTCATCTGTGCATGTGGGCATTTGTGTTTGTAGGTGTATATGCTTGTGAGTGGGTATTTGTGTGTGGGTAGGTGTTTGAATCTCTTTTTGAGTGTGAGTGAGTATAAATGTTTGAGTGACGGAAAGGGGGTACATATGTGATATTGTATGTACCTGTTTGTGAGTGTGTATTTTTGTGTGTGTAGAGGTGTGAGTCTATTTTTGAGTAAGGGGGTATGAGTGTGTGAGTCGGAGTAAGAGTGGGGACATAGGTGTGACTGTATGTGCGTATATTTGTGAGTATGTATTTCTGTGTGTGGGTGTGGGTGTGTGAGTCTGTTTTTGAGTGTGAGTGAGTATGAATGTGTGAGTGAATGACGGGGTGCATATGTGTGATTGTATGGGCACATGTTTGTGAGTCTGTATTTCTGTGTGTGTGGGTGTGTAAGAGGGTGTATAAATGTGTGTTTCAGTGAATGCGAGAGAGCGTATTCCCGTGTGTGTTTGTGTTTCTGTGTGTGTGTGATTGCATGTGGTGTTGAGTGTGTGAGTGTGAGTGACAGAGTCAATGTGAGAATTTTGTTTTTGTGAGTTGGCTTGTGTGTCTGTGTGTGTTTGAATGTGTATGTGAGGGGTGAGTGTGTGTATTTGTGTGATGTGTCTTAGTGGGTTGGCATGTGTGTCTGAGTATGGATTCAAATGCTTTGGAGGGTGTTTGTGTGTGAGTGCGAGACAGAGTAAATGTGTAAACGTGTAGGTGTATGAGCGTGTGAGTTTTGAATGTGTGTGTAAGTGACTGTGCGGGAGTGTAAATGTGAGTGTGCGAGCGTCTGTAATTTTTTTCTCTGTAGGTGTGCATGTGATTGCAAGGGAGTCATGTGTGGGTGAGTGTGAGTGTGAGTTTTGGGGTGTTGGTGGGTGTATGTGAGTGAATGTGTGACTGCATCTGTGTGTACATGTGTATTTGAACATGAATTTCTTTGTTCATGGGTGCGAGAGTTAGTGTGAATGAGTTAGTGTGTGACATTGTGTTTTGGTGTGGGGAGGTGTGTGAGAATGTGCAGGCGTTTGCAAGTGAGTGTGTCAGTGAGTTTGGGATTGAGTGGGCGTTGGTGCTTGGGTGCGGGAGTGTGAATGATTGTGTGAGGTTGGTTCTTGTGTGCGTTGGTGTGAGTGTGTGCGTGTGTGTGTGTATGTGTGTGAGTGCATGCAGTGGGAGATATGTGGGTGAGTATGAGAGTCAGTGAATGAGTGCATTTGTATGTTACTGTGTTGGCTTGGGTGTATTCACATGTCTGCGTATGCACGTGTGTTTTTTAAGTGTGATTGTGTTTTTCTGTGAGTGTGTGAATGTGAGGGTAGGGGTGTGTGTGTTGTCTCCTGTGTGTGTTCACATGTGTGTTAGTGTTTGTTTATATCTGTGTGTGTTTCTGTGTTTGTACGTGTCTGATTACATTTGAGTGTGAATTTGTAAATATGTGCATGAATGAGCGTGTGCATCTATGTTTGTGATTGTGGACGTTTGGGTGTGTGTACGTGTACATATCTGAGTGTGTATGGCAGTGAGTGTTTGTGAATGAGTCAGTGTGTGTGTGTATGGGTGTGTACGTGTGTGTGTGTGAGATGGGAACGGGTGTGCGTTTGTGATGTGTGTCAGTGTGTTGCCTCGGGTTTGAGTATCGATTCAATATTGTGGGTGAGTTTGTGGGTGAGTGTGTGTGTGAGAGAGTGTGAATGTCTGCATGTGTATGTTCATATGTGTGTAAGTGTGTGTGAGGGTGAGTGTGTGACTTGTGTGGTTATAAGTGTGTAAGGGTGTGTGTGACTGTGTGTTGGCATCTGTGTATGTGTGTTTGTGTTTTCATGTGTATATGCTTGTGAGTGTGTAATTTTGTGTGTGTATAGGTGCGAGTCCATTTTTGAGTACGTATGAATATGTGAGTGAGAGCGAGAGTAGGTACATATGTGTGATTGTATGTGCGTATAGTGTTGAGTGTGTATTTCTGTGTGTGTGTAGGTGTGTGAGCCTATTTTTGAGTGTGTGTTTGTGACTTACTGTGTAAGTGTGTATGTTGGTGTGTGAGTGCTTGTGTCCAAGGGTGTATGTATATGAATGTTTTTGTGTAAGGGTTTTTGTGTGTGCTGGTGTGTGATGTGTACAATACTGTGTTTTGCGTTATGTGTCTGTGTGTTGTGTTTGTGTTTGTACTCGTGCATTTGTGTGTACGTGTAGGTTCATATGTGTGTGAGGGTGAATGTGTGTGTGCTTTTGAGTGTGTGTATGGGTGTGTGCAGGTGTGTTGGCATCTGTGTATGTGTGTGATTATGTTTGTATGTGCATAGGCTTGTGAGTGCGTATTTGTGTGTGTAGGTGTTTGAGATTATTTTTGAGTGTGAGTGAGTATAAATGTGTGAGTGACTGAAAGGGGGTACATATGTGATATGGCATGTACATATGTTTGTGAGGTGAGTGTGTGACTTCTGTGTTTATAAGTGTGTAAAGTGTGTGTGACTGTTGGCATCGGTGCATGTGTGTTTGTGTTTTCATGTGTATATGCCTGGGAGTGTATATTCTTGTGTGTGTATAGGTGTGAGTCTATCTTTGAGTGAGTGAGTATGACTGTGTGAGTCAGAGTTAGAGTGGGTAAATTGTGTGATTGTATGTGTGTATATTTGTGAGTGTGTATTTCTGTGTGTGTGTAGGTGTGTGAGTCTACTTTTGAGTGTGAGTGAGTACGAAGGTGTGAGTGAGTGACAGGTGTGCATAATGTGTGATTGTATGTGCGTATATATGTGAGTGTGTATTTCTGTACGTGTGTAATGTGTGACTGTGTGTTGGCATGTGTGCTTGTGTTTTTACGTGTATATGCTTGTGAGTGTGCCTTTTTGTGTGTGTATAGGTGTGAGTCAATTTTTAAGTAAGTGCGTATGACTGTGTGAGTGAGAGTGAGAGTGGGTACCTATGTGTGATTGTATGTGTGTATACTTGTGAGTGCATATTTCTGCGTGTGTGAGTGTGTAAGTGTGGGTGTTTGTATCTGAGTTTGAGGGAATGTGAGAGAGTGTGTCTGTGTTTGTGTGTGTACGTTTGATAGCATGTGTCGGTGAGTGTGTGTCAGTGACAGTCTGCGTGAGAGTTTTATTCGTGGGAGTTGGCTTCTGTGTTTCAGTACGTATTTCAATGTGTGTGAGTTATGTGTGGGTGTGTGTGACTGATGGGTCTTAGTGGGTTGGCTTATGGGTCAGAGTATGAATTCAAGGGTGTGTGTGTGTTTGTGTGTGTGAGTGTGAAAGCATGTGAATGCGTTTGGTGTGAGGGTGGGTGTGTGAGTGTTGGTGTTCATGGGTTTGTATGGGTGTGCATGAGTGTGTGTTGTCATCTGTGCATGTGGGCATTTGTGTTTGTATGTGTATATGCTTGTGAGTGGGTATTTGTGTGTGTGTAGGTGTTTGAATCTATTTTTGAGTGTGAGTGAGTATAAATGTTTGAGTGACTGAAAGGGGGTACATATGTGATGTTGTATGTACCTGTTTGTGAGTGTGTATTTTTGTGTGTGTATAGATGTGAGTCTACTTTTGAGTAAGTGGGTATGAGTGTGTGAGTCGGAGTAAGAGTGGGGACATAGGTGTGACTGTATGTGCGTATATTTGTGAGTATGTATTTCTGTGTGTGGGTGTGGGTGTGTGAGTCTGTTTTTGAGTGTGAGTGAGTATGGATGTGTGAGTGAATGACGGGGTACATAGGTGTGATTGTACGGGCCTATGTTTGTGAGTCCGTATTTCTGTGTGTGTGGGTGTGTAAGAGGGTGCATAAATGTGTGTTTCAGTGAATGCGAGAGAGCGTATTCCCGTGTGTGTTTGTGTTTCTGTGTGTGTGTGATTGCATGTGGTGTTGAGTGTGTGAGTGTGAGTGACAGAGTCAATGTGAGAATTTTGTTTTTGTGAGTTGGCTTGTGTGTTTGTGTGTGTTTGAAAGTGTATGTGAGCGGTGAGTGTGTGTATTTGTGTGATGTGTCTTAGTGGGTTGGCATGTGTGTCTGAGTATGGATTCAAATGCTTTGGAGGGTGTTTGTGTGTGAGTGCGAGACAGAGTAAATGTGTAAACGTGTAGGTGTATGAGCGTGTGAGTTTTGAATGTGTGTGTAAGTGACTTGCGGGAGTGTAAATGTGAGTGTGCGAGCGTCTGGAAATTTTTCTCTGTAGGTGTGCATGTGATTGCAAGGGAGTCTTGTGTGGGTGAGTGTGAGTTTTGGGGTGTTGGTGGGTGTATGTGAGTGAATGTGTGACTGCATCTGTGTGTACATGTGTATTTGAACATGAATTTCTTTGTTCATGGGTGCGAGAGTTAGTGTGAATGAGTTAGTGTGTGACATTGTGTTTTGGTGTGGGGAGGTGTGTGAGAATGTGCAGGCGTTTGCAAGTGAGTGTGTCAGTGAGTTTGGGATTGAGTGTGCATTGGTACTTGGGTGCGGGAGTGTGAATGATTGTGTGAGGTTGGTTATTGTGTGCATTGGTGTGAGTGTGTGCGTGTGTGTGTATGTGTGTGAGTGCATGCAGTGGGAGATATGTGGGTGAGTATGAGAGTCAGTGAATGAGTGCATTTGTATGTTACTGTGTTGGCTTGGGTGTATTCACATGTCTGCGTATGCACGTGTGTTTTTTAAGTGTGATTGTGTTTTTCTGTGAGTGTGTGAATGTGAGGGTAGGGGTGTGTGTGTTGTCTCCTGTGTGTGTTCGCATGTGTGTTAGTGTTTGTTTATATCTGTGTGTGTTTCTGTGTTTGTACGTGTCTGATTACATTTGAGTGTGAATTTGTAAATATGTGCCTGAATGAGCGTGTGCATCTATGTTTGTGATTGTGGACGTTTGGGTGTGTGTACGTGTACATATCTGAGTGTGTATGGCTGTGAGTGTTTGTGAATGAGTCAGTGTGTGTGTGTATGGGTGTGTACGTGTGTGTGTGTGAGATGGGAACGGGTGTGCCTTTGTGATGTGTGTCAGTGTGTTGCCTCGGGTTTGAGTATCGATTCAATATTGTGGGTGAGTTTGTGGGTGAGTGTGTGTGTGAGAGAGTGTGAATGTCTGCATGTGTATGTTCATGTGTGTAAGTGTGTGTGAGGGTGAGTGTGTGACTTGTGTGGTTATAAGTGTGTAAGGGTGTGTGTGACTGTGTGTTGGCATCTGTGTATGTGTGTTTGTGTTTTCATGTGTATATGCTTGTGAGTGTGTAATTTTGTGTGTGTATAGGTGCGAGTCCATTTTTGAGTACGTATGAATATGTGAGTGAGAGCGAGAGTAGGTACATATGTGTGATTGTATGTGCGTATAGTGTTGAGTGTGTATTTCTGTGTGTGTGTAGGTGTGTGAGCCTATTTTTGAGTGTGAGTGTTAGTGACTTACTGTGTAAGTGTGTATGTTGGTGTGTGAGTGCTTGTGTCCAAGGGTGTATGTATATGAATGTTTTTGTGTAAGGGTTTTTGTGTGGGCTGGTGTGTGATGTGTACAATATTGTGTTTTGCGTTATGTGTCTGTGTGTTGTGTTTGTGTTTGTACTCGTGCATTTGTGTGTACGTGTAGGTTCATATGTGTGTGAGGGTGAATGTGTGTGTGCTTTTGAGTGTGTGTATGGGTGTGTGCAGCTGTGTTGGCATCTGTGTATGTGTGTGTTTACGTTTGTATGTTGTGCATAGGCTTGTGAGTGCGTATTTGTGTGTGTAGGTGTTTGAGATTATTTTTGAGTGTGAGTGAGTATAAATGTGTGAGTGACTGAAAGGGGGTACATATGTGATATGGCATGTACATATGTTTGTGAGGTGAGTGTGTGACTTCTGTGTTTATAAGTGTGTAAAGGTGTGTGTGACTGTGGGCATCGGTGCATGTGTGTTTGTGTTTTCATGTGTATATGCCTGGGAGTGTATATTCTTGTGTGTGTGTATAGGTGTGAGTCTATCTTTGAGTGAGTATGACTGTGTGAGTCAGAGTTAGAGTGGGTAAATTGAGTGATTGTATGTGTGTATATTTGTGAGTGTGTATTTCTGTGTGTGTGTAGGTGTGTGAGTCTACTTTTGAGTGCGAGTGAGTACGAAGGTGTGAGTGAGTGACAGGTGTGCATAATGTGTGATTGTATGTGCGTATATATGTGAGTGTGTATTTCTGTACGTGTGTAATGTGTGACTGTGTGTTGGCATGTGTGCTTGTGTTTTGACGTGTATATGCTTGTGAGTGTGCCTTTTTGTGTGTGTATAGGTGTGAGTCAATTTTTAAGTAAGTGCGTATGACTGTGTGAGTGAGAGTGAGAGTGGGTACCTATGTGTGATTGTATGTGTGTATACTTGTGAGTGCATATTTCTGCGTGTGTGAGTGTGTAAGTGTGGGTGTTTGTATCTGAGTTTGAGGGAATGTGAGAGAGTGTGTCTGTGTTTGTGTGTGTACGTTTGATAGCATGTGTCGGTGAGTGTGTGTCAGTGACAGTCTGCGTGAGAGTTTTATTCGTGGGAGTTGGCTTCTGTGTTTCAGTACGTATTTCAATGTGTGTGAGTTATGTGTGGGTGTGTGTGACTGATGGGTCTTAGTGGGTTGGCTTATGGGTCAGAGTATGAATTCAAGGGTGTGTGTGTGTTTGTGTGTGTGAGTGTGAAAGCATGTGAATGCGTTTGGTGTGAGGGTGGGTGTGTGAGTGTTGGTGTTCATGGGTTTGTATGGGTGTGCATGAGTGTGTGTTGTCATCTGTGCATGTGGGCATTTGTGTTTGTAGGTGTATATGCTTGTGAGTGGGTATTTGTGTGTGGGTAGGTGTTTGAATCTCTTTTTGAGTGTGAGTGAGTATAAATGTTTGAGTGACGGAAAGGGGGTACATATGTGATATTGTATGTACCTGTTTGTGAGTGTGTATTTTTGTGTGTGTAGAGGTGTGAGTCTATTTTTGAGTAAGGGGGTATGAGTGTGTGAGTCGGAGTAAGAGTGGGGACATAGGTGTGACTGTATGTGCGTATATTTGTGAGTATGTATTTCTGTGTGTGGGTGTGGGTGTGTGAGTCTGTTTTTGAGTGTGAGTGAGTATGAATGTGTGAGTGAATGACGGGGTACATAGGTGTGATTGTACGGGCCTATGTTTGTGAGTCCGTATTTCTGTGTGTGTGGGTGTGTAAGAGGGTGCATAAATGTGTGTTTCAGTGAATGCGAGAGAGCGTATTCCCGTGTGTGTTTGTGTTTCTGTGTGTGTGTGATTGCATGTGGTGTTGAGTGTGTGAGTGTGAGTGACAGAGTCAATGTGAGAATTTTGTTTTTGTGAGTTGGCTTGTGTGTTTGTGTGTGTTTGAAAGTGTATGTGAGCGGTGAGTGTGTGTATTTGTGTGATGTGTCTTAGTGGGTTGGCATGTGTGTCTGAGTATGGATTCAAATGCTTTGGAGGGTGTTTGTGTGTGAGTGCGAGACAGAGTAAATGTGTAAACGTGTAGGTGTATGAGCGTGTGAGTTTTGAATGTGTGTGTAAGTGACTGTGCGGGAGTGTAAATGTGAGTGTGCGAGCGTCTGGAATTTTTTCTCTGTAGGTGTGCATGTGATTGCAAGGGAGTCTTGTGTGGGTGAGTGTGAGTTTTGGGGTGTTGGTGGGTGTATGTGAGTGAATGTGTGACTGCATCTGTGTGTACATGTGTATTTGAACATGAATTTCTTTGTTCATGGGTGCGAGAGTTAGTGTGAATGAGTTAGTGTGTGACATTGTGTTTTGGTGTGGGGAGGTGTGTGAGAATGTGCAGGCGTTTGCAAGTGAGTGTGTCAGTGAGTTTGGGATTGAGTGTGCATTGGTACTTGGGTGCGGGAGTGTGAATGATTGTGTGAGGTTGGTTATTGTGTGCATTGGTGTGAGTGTGTGCGTGTGTGTGTATGTGTGTGAGTGCATGCAGTGGGAGATATGTGGGTGAGTATGAGAGTCAGTGAATGAGTGCATTTGTATGTTACTGTGTTGGCTTGGGTGTATTCACATGTCTGCGTATGCACGTGTGTTTTTTAAGTGTGATTGTGTTTTTCTGTGAGTGTGTGAATGTGAGGGTAGGGGTGTGTGTGTTGTCTCCTGTGTGTGTTCGCATGTGTGTTAGTGTTTGTTTATATCTGTGTGTGTTTCTGTGTTTGTACGTGTCTGATTACATTTGAGTGTGAATTTGTAAATATGTGCCTGAATGAGCGTGTGCATCTATGTTTGTGATTGTGGACGTTTGGGTGTGTGTATGTGTACATATCTGAGTGTGTATGGCTGTGAGTGTTTGTGAATGAGTCAGTGTGTGTGTGTATGGGTGTGTACGTGTGTGTGTGTGAGATGGGAACGGGTGTGCGTTTGTGATGTGTGTCAGTGTGTTGCCTCGGGTTTGAGTATCGATTCAATATTGTGGGTGAGTTTGTGGGTGAGTGTGTGTGTGAGAGAGTGTGAATGTCTGCATGTGTATGTTCATGTGTGTAAGTGTGTGTGAGGGTGAGTGTGTGACTTGTGTGGTTATAAGTGTGTAAGGGTGTGTGTGACTGTGTGTTGGCATCTGTGTATGTGTGTTTGTGTTTTCATGTGTATATGCTTGTGAGTGTGTAATTTTGTGTGTGTATAGGTGCGAGTCCATTTTTGAGTACGTATGAATATGTGAGTGAGAGCGAGAGTAGGTACATATGTGTGATTGTATGTGCGTATAGTGTTGAGTGTGTATTTCTGTGTGTGTGTAGGTGTGTGAGCCTATTTTTGAGTGTGAGTGTTTGTGACTTACTGTGTAAGTGTGTATGTTGGTGTGTGAGTGCTTGTGTCCAAGGGTGTATGTATATGAATGTTTTTGTGTAAGGGTTTTTGTGTGTGCTGGTGTGTGATGTGTACAATACTGTGTTTTGCGTTATGTGTCTGTGTGTTGTGTTTGTGTTTGTACTCGTGCATTTGTGTGTACGTGTAGGTTCATATGTGTGTGAGGGTGAATGTGTGTGTGCTTTTGAGTGTGTGTATGGGTGTGTGCAGGTGTGTTGGCATCTGTGTATGTGTGAGATTATGTTTGTATGTGCATAGGCTTGTGAGTGCGTATTTGTGTGTGTAGGTGTTTGAGATTATTTTTGAGTGTGAGTGAGTATAAATGTGTGAGTGACTGAAAGGGGGTACATATGTGATAAGGCATGTACATATGTTTGTGAGGTGAGTGTGTGACTTCTGTGTTTATAAGTGTGTAAAGTGTGTGTGACTGTTGGCATCGGTGCATGTGTGTTTGTGTTTTCATGTGTATATGCCTGGGAGTGTATATTCTTGTGTGTGTATAGGTGTGAGTCTATCTTTGAGTGAGTGAGTATGACTGTGTGAGTCAGAGTTAGAGTGGGTAAATTGTGTGATTGTATGTGTGTATATTTGTGAGTGTGTATTTCTGTGTGTGTGTAGGTGTGTGAGTCTACTTTTGAGTGTGAGTGAGTACGAAGGTGTGAGTGAGTGACAGGTGTGCATAATGTGTGATTGTATGTGCGTATATATGTGAGTGTGTATTTCTGTACGTGTGTAATGTGTGACTGTGTGTTGGCATGTGTGCTTGTGTTTTTACGTGTATATGCTTGTGAGTGTGCCTTTTTGTGTGTGTATAGGTGTGAGTCTATTTTTAAGTAAGTGCGTATGACTGTGTGAGTGAGAGTGAGAGTGGGTACCTATGTGTGATTGTATGTGTGTATACTTGTGAGTGCATATTTCCGCGTGTGTGAGTGTGTAAGTGTGGGTGTTTGTATCTGAGTTTGAGGGAATGTGAGAGAGTGTGTGTGTTTGTGTGTGTACGTTTGATAGCATGTGTCGGTGAGTGTGTGTCAGTGACAGTCTGCGTGAGAGTTTTATTCGTGGGAGTTGGCTTCTGTGTTTCAGTACGTATTTCAATGTGTGTGAGTTATGTGTGGGTGTGTGTGACTGATGGGTCTTAGTGGGTTGGCTTATGGGTAAGAGTATGAATTCAAGGGTGTGTGTGTGTTTGTGTGTGTGAGTGTGAAAGCATGTGAATGCGTTTGGTGTGAGGGTGGGTGTGTGAGTGTTGGTGTTCATGGGTTTGTATGGGTGTGCATGAGTGTGTGTTGTCATCTGTGCATGTGGGCATTTGTGTTTGTAGGTGTATATGCTTGTGAGTGGGTATTTGTGTGTGTGTAGGTGTTTGAATCTCTTTTTGAGTGTGAGTGAGTATAAATGTTTGAGTGACGGAAAGGGGGTACATATGTGATATTGTATGTACCTGTTTGTGAGTGTGTATTTTTGTGTGTGTAGACGTGTGAGTCTATTTTTGAGTAAGGGGGTATGAGTGTGTGAGTCGGAGTAAGAGTGGGGACATAGGTGTGACTGTATGTGCGTATATTTGTGAGTATGTATTTCTGTGTGTGTGTGTGTGGGTGTGTGAGTCTGTTTTTGAGTGTGAGTGAGTATGAATGTGTGAGTGAATGACGGGGTGCATATGTGTGATTGTATGGGCACATGTTTGTGAGTCTGTATTTCTGTGTGTGTGGGTGTGTAAGAGGGTGTATAAATGTGTGTTTCAGTGAATGCGAGAGAGCGTATTCCCGTGTGTGTTTGTGTTTCTGTGTGTGTGTGATTGCATGTGGTGTTGAGTGTGTGAGTGTGAGTGACAGAGTCAATGTGAGAATTTTGTTTTTGTGAGTTGGCTTGTGTGTCTGTGTGTGTTTGAATGTGTATGTGAGGGGTGAGTGTGTGTATTTGTGTGATGTGTCTTAGTGGGTTGGCATGTGTGTCTGAGTATGGATTCAAATGCTTTGGAGGGTGTTTGTGTGTGAGTGCGAGACAGAGTAAATGTGTAAACGTGTAGGTGTATGAGCGTGTGAGTTTTGAATGTGTGTGTAAGTGACTGTGCGGGAGTGTAAATGTGAGTGTGCGAGCGTCTGGAATTTTTTTCTCTGTAGGTGTGCATGTGATTGCAAGGGAGTCATGTGTGGGTGAGTGTGAGTGTGAGTTTTGGGGTGTTGGTGGGTGTATGTGAGTGAATGTGTGACTGCATCTGTGTGTACATGTGTATTTGAACATGAATTTCTTTGTTCATGGGTGCGAGAGTTAGTGTGAATGAGTTAGTGTGTGACATTGTGTTTTGGTGTGGGGAGGTGTGTGAGAATGTGCAGGCGTTTGCAAGTGAGTGTGTCAGTGAGTTTGGGATTGAGTGGGCGTTGGTGCTTGGGTGCGGGAGTGTGAATGATTGTGTGAGGTTGGTTCTTGTGTGCGTTGGTGTGAGTGTGTGCGTGTGTGTGTGTATGTGTTTGAGTGCATGCAGTGGGAGATATGTGGGTGAGTATGAGAGTCAGTGAATGAGTGCATTTGTATGTTACTGTGTTGGCTTGGGTGTATTCACGTCTGCGTATGCACGTGTGTTTTTTAAGTGTGATTGTGTTTTTCTGTGAGTGTGTGAATGTGAGGGTAGGGGTGTGTGTGTTGTCTCCTGTGTGTGTTCACATGTGTGTTAGTGTTTGTTTATATCTGTGTGTGTTTCTGTGTTTGTACGTGTCTGATTACATTTGAGTGTGAATTTGTAAATATGTGCATGAATGAGCGTGTGCATCTATGTTTGTGATTGTGGACGTTCGGGTGTGTGTACGTGTACATATCTGAGTGTGTATGGCAGTGAGTGTTTGTGAATGAGTCAGTGTGTGTGTGTATGGGTGTGTACGTGTGTGTGTGTGAGATGGGAACGGGTGTGCGTTTGTGATGTGTGTCAGTGTGTTGCCTCGGGTTTGAGTATCGATTCAATATTGTGGGTGAGTTTGTGGGTGAGTGTGTGTGTGAGAGAGTGTGAATGTCTGCATGTGTATGTTCATATGTGTGTAAGTGTGTGTGAGGGTGAGTGTGTGACTTGTGTGGTTATAAGTGTGTAAGGGTGTGTGTGACTGTGTGTTGGCATCTGTGTATGTGTGTTTGTGTTTTCATGTGTATATGCTTGTGAGTGTGTAATTTTGTGTGTGTATAGGTGCGAGTCCATTTTTGAGTACGTATGAATATGTGAGTGAGAGCGAGAGTAGGTACATATGTGTGATTGTATGTGCGTATAGTGTTGAGTGTGTATTTCTGTGTGTGTGTAGGTGTGTGAGCCTATTTTTGAGTGTGAGTGTTTGTGACTTACTGTGTAAGTGTGTATGTTGGTGTGTGAGTGCTTGTGTCCAAGGGTGTATGTATATGAATGTTTTTGTGTAAGGGTTTTTGTGTGTGCTGGTGTGTGATGTGTACAATAGTGTGTTTTGCGTTATGTGTCTGTGTGTTGTGTTTGTGTTTGTACTCGTGCATTTGTGTGTACGTGTAGGTTCATATGTGTGTGAGGGTGAATGTGTGTGTGCTTTTGAGTGTGTGTATGGGTGTGTGCAGGTGTGTTGGCATCTGTGTATGTGTGTGATTATGTTTGTATGTGCATAGGCTTGTGAGTGCGTATTTGTGTGTGTAGGTGTTTGAGATTATTTTTGAGTGTGAGTGAGTATAAATGTGTGAGTGACTGAAAGGGGGTACATATGTGATATGGCATGTACATATGTTTGTGAGGTGAGTGTGTGACTTCTGTGTTTATAAGTGTGTAAAGTGTGTGTGACTGTTGGCATCGGTGCATGTGTGTTTGTGTTTTCATGTGTATATGCCTGGGAGTGTATATTCTTGTGTGTGTATAGGTGTGAGTCTATCTTTGAGTGAGTGAGTATGACTGTGTGAGTCAGAGTTAGAGTGGGTAAATTGTGTGATTGTATGTGTGTATATTTGTGAGTGTGTATTTCTGTGTGTGTGTAGGTGTGTGAGTCTACTTTTGAGTGCGAGTGAGTACGAAGGTGTGAGTGAGTGACAGGTGTGCATAATGTGTGATTGTATGTGCGTATATATGTGAGTGTGTATTTCTGTACGTGTGTAATGTGTGACTGTGTGTTGGCATGTGTGCTTGTGTTTTGACGTGTATATGCTTGTGAGTGTGCCTTTTTGTGTGTGTATAGGTGTGAGTCAATTTTTAAGTAAGTGCGTATGACTGTGTGAGTGAGAGTGAGAGTGGGTACCTATGTGTGATTGTATGTGTGTATACTTGTGAGTGCATATTTCTGCGTGTGTGAGTGTGTAAGTGTGGGTGTTTGTATCTGAGTTTGAGGGAATGTGAGAGAGTGTGTCTGTGTTTGTGTGTGTACGTTTGATAGCATGTGTCGGTGAGTGTGTGTCAGTGACAGTCTGCGTGAGAGTTTTATTCGTGGGAGTTGGCTTCTGTGTTTCAGTACGTATTTCAATGTGTGTGAGTTATGTGTGGGTGTGTGTGACTGATGGGTCTTAGTGGGTTGGCTTATGGGTCAGAGTATGAATTCAAGGGTGTGTGTGTGTTTGTGTGTGTGAGTGTGAAAGCATGTGAATGCGTTTGGTGTGAGGGTGTGTGTGTGAGTGTTGGTGTTCATGGGTTTGTATGGGTGTGCATGAGTGTGTGTTGTCATCTGTGCATGTGGGCATTTGTGTTTGTAGGTGTATATGCTTGTGAGTGGGTATTTGTGTGTGTGTAGGTGTTTGAATCTCTTTTTGAGTGTGAGTGAGTATAAATGTTTGAGTGACGGAAAGGGGGTACATATGTGATATTGTATGTACCTGTTTGTGAATGTGTATTTTTGTGTGTGTAGAGGTGTGAGTCTATTTTTGAGTAAGGGGGTATGAGTGTGTGAGTCGGAGTAAGAGTGGGGACATAGGTGTGACTGTATGTGCGTATATTTGTGAGTATGTATTTCTGTGTGTGGGTGTGGGTGTGTGAGTCTGTTTTTGAGTGTGAGTGAGTATGAATGTGTGAGTGAATGACGGGGTGCATATGTGTGATTGTATGGGCACATGTTTGTGAGTCTGTATTTCTGTGTGTGTGGGTGTGTAAGAGGGTGTATAAATGTGTGTTTCAGTGAATGCGAGAGAGCGTATTCCCGTGTGTGTTTGTGTTTCTGTGTGTGTGTGATTGCATGTGGTGTTGAGTGTGTGAGTGTGAGTGACAGAGTCAATGTGAGAATTTTGTTTTTGTGAGTTGGCTTGTGTGTCTGTGTGTGTTTGAATGTGTATGTGAGGGGTGAGTGTGTGTATTTGTGTGATGTGTCTTAGTGGGTTGGCATGTGTGTCTGAGTATGGATTCAAATGCTTTGGAGGGTGTTTGTGTGTGAGTGCGAGACAGAGTAAATGTGTAAACGTGTAGGTGTATGAGCGTGTGAGTTTTGAATGTGTGTGTAAGTGACTGTGCGGGAGTGTAAATGTGAGTGTGCGAGCGTCTGGAATTTTTTTCTCTGTAGGTGTGCATGTGATTGCAAGGGAGTCATGTGTGGGTGAGTGTGAGTGTGAGTTTTGGGGTGTTGGTGGGTGTATGTGAGTGAATGTGTGACTGCATCTGTGTGTACATGTGTATTTGAACATGAATTTCTTTGTTCATGGGTGCGAGAGTTAGTGTGAATGAGTTAGTGTGTGACATTGTGTTTTGGTGTGGGGAGGTGTGTGAGAATGTGCAGGCGTTTGCAAGTGAGTGTGTCAGTGAGTTTGGGATTGAGTGTGCGTTGGTGCTTGGGTGCGGGAGTGTGAATGATTGTGTGAGGTTGGTTCTTGTGTGCGTTGGTGTGAGTGTGTGCGTGTGTGTGTGTATGTGTGTGAGTGCATGCAGTGGGAGATATGTGGGTGAGTATGAGAGTCAGTGAATGAGTGCATTTGTATGTTACTGTGTTGGCTTGGGTGTATTCACATGTCTGCGTATGCACGTGTGTTTTTTAAGTGTGATTGTGTTTTTCTGTGAGTGTGTGAATGTGAGGGTAGGGGTGTGTGTGTTGTCTCCTGTGTGTGTTCACATGTGTGTTAGTGTTTGTTTATATCTGTGTGTGTTTCTGTGTTTGTACGTGTCTGATTACATTTGAGTGTGAATTTGTAAATATGTGCATGAATGAGCGTGTGCATCTATGTTTGTGATTGTGGACGTTTGGGTGTGTGTACGTGTACATATCTGAGTGTGTATGGCAGTGAGTGTTTGTGAATGAGTCAGTGTGTGTGTGTATGGGTGTGTACGTGTGTGTGTGTGAGATGGGAACGGGTGTGCGTTTGTGATGTGTGTCAGTGTGTTGCCTCGGGTTTGAGTATCGATTCAATATTGTGGGTGAGTTTGTGGGTGAGTGTGTGTGTGAGAGAGTGTGAATGTCTGCATGTGTATGTTCATATGTGTGTAAGTGTGTGTGAGGGTGAGTGTGTGACTTGTGTGGTTATAAGTGTGTAAGGGTGTGTGTGACTGTGTGTTGGCATCTGTGTATGTGTGTTTGTGTTTTCATGTGTATATGCTTGTGAGTGTGTAATTTTGTGTGTGTATAGGTGCGAGTCCATTTTTGAGTACGTATGAATATGTGAGTGAGAGCGAGAGTAGGTACATATGTGTGATTGTATGTGCGTATAGTGTTGAGTGTGTATTTCTGTGTGTGTGTAGGTGTGTGAGCCTATTTTTGAGTGTGTGTTTGTGACTTACTGTGTAAGTGTGTATGTTGGTGTGTGAGTGCTTGTGTCCAAGGGTGTATGTATATGACTGTTTTTGTGTAAGGGTTTTTGTGTGTGCTGGTGTGTGATGTGTACAATACTGTGTTTTGCGTTATGTGTCTGTGTGTTGTGTTTGTGTTTGTACTCGTGCATTTGTGTGTACGTGTAGGTTCATATGTGTGTGAGGGTGAATGTGTGTGTGCTTTTGAGTGTGTGTATGGGTGTGTGCAGGTGTGTTGGAATCTGTGTATGTGTGTGATTATGTTTGTATGTGCATAGGCTTGTGAGTGCGTATTTGTGTGTGTAGGTGTTTGAGATTATTTTTGAGTGTGAGTGAGTATAAATGTGTGAGTGACTGAAAGGGGGTACATATGTGATATGGCATGTACATATGTTTGTGAGGTGAGTGTGTGACTTCTGTGTTTATAAGTGTGTAAAGTGTGTGTGACTGTTGGCATCGGTGCATGTGTGTTTGTGTTTTCATGTGTATATGCCTGGGAGTGTATATTCTTGTGTGTGTATAGGTGTGAGTCTATCTTTGAGTGAGTGAGTATGACTGTGTGAGTCAGAGTTAGAGTGGGTAAATTGTGTGATTGTATGTGTGTATATTTGTGAGTGTGTATTTCTGTGTGTGTGTAGGTGTGTGAGTCTACTTTTGAGTGCGAGTGAGTACGAAGGTGTGAGTGAGTGACAGGTGTGCATAATGTGTGATTGTATGTGCGTATATATGTGAGTGTGTATTTCTGTACGTGTGTAATGTGTGACTGTGTGTTGGCATGTGTGCTTGTGTTTTGACGTGTATATGCTTGTGAGTGTGCCTTTTTGTGTGTGTATAGGTGTGAGTCAATTTTTAAGTAAGTGCGTATGACTGTGTGAGTGAGAGTGAGAGTGGGTACCTATGTGTGATTGTATGTGTGTATACTTGTGAGTGCATATTTCTGCGTGTGTGAGTGTGTAAGTGTGGGTGTTTGTATCTGAGTTTGAGGGAATGTGAGAGAGTGTGTCTGTGTTTGTGTGTGTACGTTTGATAGCATGTGTCGGTGAGTGTGTGTCAGTGACAGTCTGCGTGAGAGTTTTATTCGTGGGAGTTGGCTTCTGTGTTTCAGTACGTATTTCAATGTGTGTGAGTTATGTGTGGGTGTGTGTGACTGATGGGTCTTAGTGGGTTGGCTTATGGGTCAGAGTATGAATTCAAGGGTGTGTGTGTGTTTGTGTGTGTGAGTGTGAAAGCATGTGAATGCGTTTGGTGTGAGGGTGGGTGTGTGAGTGTTGGTGTTCATGGGTTTGTATGGGTGTGCATGAGTGTGTGTTGTCATCTGTGCATGTGGGCATTTGTGTTTGTAGGTGTATATGCTTGTGAGTGGGTATTTGTGTGTGGGTAGGTGTTTGAATCTCTTTTTGAGTGTGAGTGAGTATAAATGTTTGAGTGACGGAAAGGGGGTACATATGTGATATTGTATGTACCTGTTTGTGAGTGTGTATTTTTGTGTGTGTAGAGGTGTGAGTCTATTTTTGAGTAAGGGGGTATGAGTGTGTGAGTCGGAGTAAGAGTGGGGACATAGGTGTGACTGTATGTGCGTATATTTGTGAGTATGTATTTCTGTGTGTGGGTGTGGGTGTGTGAGTCTGTTTTTGAGTGTGAGTGAGTATGAATGTGTGAGTGAATGACGGGGTGCATATGTGTGATTGTATGGGCACATGTTTGTGAGTCTGTATTTCTGTGTGTGTGGGTGTGTAAGAGGGTGTATAAATGTGTGTTTCAGTGAATGCGAGAGAGCGTATTCCCGTGTGTGTTTGTGTTTCTGTGTGTGTGTGATTGCATGTGGTGTTGAGTGTGTGAGTGTGAGTGACAGAGTCAATGTGAGAATTTTGTTTTTGTGAGTTGGCTTGTGTGTCTGTGTGTGTTTGAATGTGTATGTGAGGGGTGAGTGTGTGTATTTGTGTGATGTGTCTTAGTGGGTTGGCATGTGTGTCTGAGTATGGATTCAAATGCTTTGGAGGGTGTTTGTGTGTGAGTGCGAGACAGAGTAAATGTGTAAACGTGTAGGTGTATGAGCGTGTGAGTTTTGAATGTGTGTGTAAGTGACTGTGCGGGAGTGTAAATGTGAGTGTGCGAGCGTCTGTAATTTTTTTCTCTGTAGGTGTGCATGTGATTGCAAGGGAGTCATGTGTGGGTGAGTGTGAGTGTGAGTTTTGGGGTGTTGGTGGGTGTATGTGAGTGAATGTGTGACTGCATCTGTGTGTACATGTGTATTTGAACATGAATTTCTTTGTTCATGGGTGCGAGAGTTAGTGTGAATGAGTTAGTGTGTGACATTGTGTTTTGGTGTGGGGAGGTGTGTGAGAATGTGCAGGCGTTTGCAAGTGAGTGTGTCAGTGAGTTTGGGATTGAGTGTGCGTTGGTGCTTGGGTGCGGGAGTGTGAATGATTGTGTGAGGTTGGTTCTTGTGTGCGTTGGTGTGAGTGTGTGCGTGTGTGTGTGTATGTGTGTGAGTGCATGCAGTGGGAGATATGTGGGTGAGTATGAGAGTCAGTGAATGAGTGCATTTGTATGTTACTGTGTTGGCTTGGGTGTATTCACATGTCTGCGTATGCACGTGTGTTTTTTAAGTGTGATTGTGTTTTTCTGTGAGTGTGTGAATGTGAGGGTAGGGGTGTGTGTGTTGTCTCCTGTGTGTGTTCACATGTGTGTTAGTGTTTGTTTATATCTGTGTGTGTTTCTGTGTTTGTACGTGTCTGATTACATTTGAGTGTGAATTTGTAAATATGTGCATGAATGAGCGTGTGCATCTATGTTTGTGATTGTGGACGTTTGGGTGTGTGTACGTGTACATATCTGAGTGTGTATGGCAGTGAGTGTTTGTGAATGAGTCAGTGTGTGTGTGTATGGGTGTGTACGTGTGTGTGTGTGAGATGGGAACGGGTGTGCGTTTGTGATGTGTGTCAGTGTGTTGCCTCGGGTTTGAGTATCGATTCAATATTGTGGGTGAGTTTGTGCTTGAGTGTGTGTGTGAGAGAGTGTGAATGTCTGCATGTGTATGTTCATATGTGTGTAAGTGTGTGTGAGGGTGAGTGTGTGACTTGTGTGGTTATAAGTGTGTAAGGGTGTGTGTGACTGTGGGTTGGCATCTGTGTATGTGTGTTTGTGTTTTCATGTGTATATGCTTGTGAGTGTGTAATTTTGTGTGTGTATAGGTGCGAGTCCATTTTTGAGTACGTATGAATATGTGAGTGAGAGCGAGAGTAGGTACATATGTGTGATTGTATGTGCGTATAGTGTTGAGTGTGTATTTCTGTGTGTGTGTAGGTGTGTGAGCCTATTTTTGAGTGTGTGTTTGTGACTTACTGTGTAAGTGTGTATGTTGGTGTGTGAGTGCTTGTGTCCAAGGGTGTATGTATATGAATGTTTTTGTGTAAGGGTTTTTGTGTGTGCTGGTGTGTGATGTGTACAATACTGTGTCTTGCGTTATGTGTCTGTGTGTTGTGTTTGTGTTTGTACTCGTGCATTTGTGTGTACGTGTAGGTTCATATGTGTGTGAGGGTGAATGTGTGTGTGCTTTTGAGTGTGTGTATGGGTGTGTGCAGGTGTGTTGGCATCTGTGTATGTGTGTGATTATGTTTGTATGTGCATAGGCTTGTGAGTGCGTATTTGTGTGTGTAGGTGTTTGAGATTATTTTTGAGTGTGAGTGAGTATAAATGTGTGAGTGACTGAAAGGGGGTACATATGTGATATGGCATGTACATATGTTTGTGAGGTGAGTGTGTGACTTCTGTGTTTATAAGTGTGTAAAGTGTGTGTGACTGTTGGCATCGGTGCATGTGTGTTTGTGTTTTCATGTGTATATGCCTGGGAGTGTATATTCTTGTGTGTGTATAGGTGTGAGTCTATCTTTGAGTGAGTGAGTATGACTGTGTGAGTCAGAGTTAGAGTGGGTAAATTGTGTGATTGTATGTGTGTATATTTGTGAGTGTGTATTTCTGTGTGTGTGTAGGTGTGTGAGTCTACTTTTGAGTGTGAGTGAGTACGAAGGTGTGAGTGAGTGACAGGTGTGCATAATGTGTGATTGTATGTGCGTATATATGTGAGTGTGTATTTCTGTACGTGTGTAATGTGTGACTGTGTGTTGGCATGTGTGCTTGTGTTTTTACGTGTATATGCTTGTGAGTGTGCCTTTTTGTGTGTGTATAGGTGTGAGTCAATTTTTAAGTAAGTGCGTATGACTGTGTGAGTGAGAGTGAGAGTGGGTACCTATGTGTGATTGTATGTGTGTATACTTGTGAGTGCATATTTCTGCGTGTGTGAGTGTGTAAGTGTGGGTGTTTGTATCTGAGTTTGAGGGAATGTGAGAGAGTGTGTCTGTGTTTGTGTGTGTACGTTTGATAGCATGTGTCGGTGAGTGTGTGTCAGTGACAGTCTGCGTGAGAGTTTTATTCGTGGGAGTTGGCTTCTGTGTTTCAGTACGTATTTCAATGTGTGTGAGTTATGTGTGGGTGTGTGTGACTGATGGGTCTTAGTGGGTTGGCTTATGGGTCAGAGTATGAATTCAAGGGTGTGTGTGTGTGAGTGTGAAAGCATGTGAATGCGTTTGGTGTGAGGGTGGGTGTGTGAGTGTTGGTGTTCATGGGTTTGTATGGGTGTGCATGAGTGTGTGTTGTCATCTGTGCATGTGGGCATTTGTGTTTGTAGGTGTATATGCTTGTGAGTGGGTATTTGTGTGTGGGTAGGTGTTTGAATCTCTTTTTGAGTGTGAGTGAGTATAAATGTTTGAGTGACGGAAAGGGGGTACATATGTGATATTGTATGTACCTGTTTGTGAGTGTGTATTTTTGTGTGTGTAGAGGTGTGAGTCTATTTTTGAGTAAGGGGGTATGAGTGTGTGAGTCGGAGTAAGAGTGGGGACATAGGTGTGACTGTATGTGCGTATATTTGTGAGTATGTATTTCTGTGTGTGTGTGTGGGTGTGTGAGTCTGTTTTTGAGTGTGAGTGAGTATGAATGTGTGAGTGAATGACGGGGTGCATATGTGTGATTGTATGGGCACATGTTTGTGAGTCCGTATTTCTGTGTGTGTGGGTGTGTAAGAGGGTGTATAAATGTGTGTTTCAGTGAATGCGAGAGAGCGTATTCCCGTGTGTGTTTGTGTTTCTGTGTGTGTGTGATTGCATGTGGTGTTGAGTGTGTGAGTGTGAGTGACAGAGTCAATGTGAGAATTTTGTTTTTGTGAGTTGGCTTGTGTGTCTGTGTGTGTTTGAATGTGTATGTGAGGGGTGAGTGTGTGTATTTGTGTGATGTGTCTTAGTGGGTTGGCATGTGTGTCTGAGTATGGATTCAAATGCTTTGGAGGGTGTTTGTGTGTGAGTGCGAGACAGAGTAAATGTGTAAACGTGTAGGTGTATGAGCGTGTGAGTTTTGAATGTGTGTGTAAGTGACTGTGCGGGAGTGTAAATGTGAGTGTGTGAGCGTCTGGAATTTTTTCTCTGTAGGTGTGCATGTGATTGCAAGGGAGTCATGTGTGGGTGAGTGTGAGTTTTGGGGTGTTGGTGGGTGGATGTGAGTGAATGTGTGACTGCATCTGTGTGTACATGTGTATTTGAACATGAATTTCTTTGTTCATGGGTGCGAGAGTTAGTGTGAATGAGTTAGTGTGTGACATTGTGTTTTGGTGTGGGGAGGTGTGTGAGAATGTGCAGGCGTTTGCAAGTGAGTGTGTCAGTGAGTTTGGGATTGAGTGTGCATTGGTGCTTGGGTGCGGGAGTGTGAATGATTGTGTGAGGTTGGTTATTGTGTGCATTGGTGTGAGTGTGTGCGTGTGTGTGTATGTGTGTGAGTGCATGCAGTGGGAGATATGTGGGTGAGTATGAGAGTCAGTGAATGAGTGCATTTGTATGTTACTGTGTTGGCTTGGGTGTATTCACATGTCTGCGTATGCACGTGTGTTTTTTAAGTGTGATTGTGTTTTTCTGTGAGTGTGTGAATGTGAGGGTAGGGGTGTGTGTGTTGTCTCCTGTGTGTGTTCGCATGTGTGTTAGTGTTTGTTTATATCTGTGTGTGTTTCTGTGTTTGTACGTGTCTGATTACATTTGAGTGTGAATTTGTAAATATGTGCCTGAATGAGCGTGTGCATCTATGTTTGTGATTGTGGACGTTTGGGTGTGTGTACGTGTACATATCTGAGTGTGTATGGCTGTGAGTGTTTGTGAATGAGTCAGTGTGTGTGTGTATGGGTGTGTACGTGTGTGTGTGTGAGATGGGAACGGGTGTGCGTTTGTGATGTGTGTCAGTGTGTTGCCTCGGGTTTGAGTATCGATTCAATATTGTGGGTGAGTTTGTGGGTGAGTGTGTGTGTGAGAGAGTGTGAATGTCTGCATGTGTATGTTCATGTGTGTAACTGTGTGTGAGGGTGAGTGTGTGACTTGTGTGGTTATAAGTGTGTAAGGGTGTGTGTGACTGTGTGTTGGCATCTGTGTATGTGTGTTTGTGTTTTCATGTGTATATGCTTGTGAGTGTGTAATTTTGTGTGTGTATAGGTGCGAGTCCATTTTTGAGTACGTATGAATATGTGAGTGAGAGCGAGAGTAGGTACATATGTGTGATTGTATGTGCGTATAGTGTTGAGTGTGTATTTCTGTGTGTGTGTAGGTGTGTGAGCCTATTTTTGAGTGTGAGTGTTTGTGACTTACTGTGTAAGTGTGTATGTTGGTGTGTGAGTGCTTGTGTCCAAGGGTGTATGTATATGAATGTTTTTGTGTAAGGGTTTTTGTGTGGGCTGGTGTGTGATGTGTACAATATTGTGTTTTGCGTTATGTGTCTGTGTGTTGTGTTTGTGTTTGTACTCGTGCATTTGTGTGTACGTGTAGGTTCATATGTGTGTGAGGGTGAATGTGTGTGTGCTTTTGAGTGTGTGTATGGGTGTGTGCAGCTGTGTTGGCATCTGTGTATGTGTGTGTTTACGTTTGTATGTTGTGCATAGGCTTGTGAGTGCGTATTTGTGTGTGTAGGTGTTTGAGATTATTTTTGAGTGTGAGTGAGTATAAATGTGTGAGTGACTGAAAGGGGGTACATATGTGATATGGCATGTACATATGTTTGTGAGGTGAGTGTGTGACTTCTGTGTTTATAAGTGTGTAAAGGTGTGTGTGACTGTGGGCATCGGTGCATGTGTGTTTGTGTTTTCATGTGTATATGCCTGGGAGTGTATATTCTTGTGTGTGTGTATAGGTGTGAGTCTATCTTTGAGTGAGTATGACTGTGTGAGTCAGAGTTAGAGTGGGTAAATTGAGTGATTGTATGTGTGTATATTTGTGAGTGTGTATTTCTGTGTGTGTGTAGGTGTGTGAGTCTACTTTTGAGTGCGAGTGAGTACGAAGGTGTGAGTGAGTGACAGGTGTGCATAATGTGTGATTGTATGTGCGTATATATGTGAGTGTGTATTTCTGTACGTGTGTAATGTGTGACTGTGTGTTGGCATGTGTGCTTGTGTTTTTACGTGTATATGCTTGTGAGTGTGCCTTTTTGTGTGTGTATAGGTGTGAGTCAATTTTTAAGTAAGTGCGTATGACTGTGTGAGTGAGAGTGAGAGTGGGTACCTATGTGTGATTGTATGTGTGTATACTTGTGAGTGCATATTTCTGCGTGTGTGAGTGTGTAAGTGTGGGTGTTTGTATCTGAGTTTGAGGGAATGTGAGAGAGTGTGTCTGTGTTTGTGTGTGTACGTTTGATAGCATGTGTCGGTGAGTGTGTGTCAGTGACAGTCTGAGTGAGAGTTTTATTCGTGGGAGTTGGCTTCTGTGTTTCAGTACGTATTTCAATGTGTGTGAGTTATGTGTGGGTGTGTGTGACGGGTCTTAGTGGGTTGGCTTATGGGTCAGAGTATGAATTCAAGGGTGTGTGTGTGTTTGTGTGTGTGAGTGTGAAAGCATGTGAATGCGTTTGGTGTGAGGGTGGGTGTGTGAGTGTTGGTGTTCATGGGTTTGTATGGGTGTGCATGAGTGTGTGTTGTCATCTGTGCATGTGGGCATTTGTGTTTGTAGGTGTATATGCTTGTGAGTGGGTATTTGTGTGTGGGTAGGTGTTTGAATCTCTTTTTGAGTGTGAGTGAGTATAAATGTTTGAGTGACGGAAAGGGGGTACATATGTGATATTGTATGTACCTGTTTGTGAGTGTGTATTTTTGTGTGTGTAGAGGTGTGAGTCTATTTTTGAGTAAGGGGGTATGAGTGTGTGAGTCGGAGTAAGAGTGGGGACATAGGTGTGACTGTATGTGCGTATATTTGTGAGTATGTATTTCTGTGTGTGGGTGTGGGTGTGTGAGTCTGTTTTTGAGTGTGAGTGAGTATGAATGTGTGAGTGAATGACGGGGTGCATATGTGTGATTGTATGGGCACATGTTTGTGAGTCCGTATTTCTGTGTGTGTGGGTGTGTAAGAGGGTGTATAAATGTGTGTTTCAGTGAATGCGAGAGAGCGTATTCCCGTGTGTGTTTGTGTTTCTGTGTGTGTGTGATTGCATGTGGTGTTGAGTGTGTGAGTGTGAGTGACAGAGTCAATGTGAGAATTTTGTTTTTGTGAGTTGGCTTGTGTGTCTGTGTGTGTTTGAATGTGTATGTGAGGGGTGAGTGTGTGTATTTGTGTGATGTGTCTTAGTGGGTTGGCATGTGTGTCTGAGTATGGATTCAAATGCTTTGGAGGGTGTTTGTGTGTGAGTGCGAGACAGAGTAAATGTGTAAACGTGTAGGTGTATGAGCGTGTGAGTTTTGAATGTGTGTGTAAGTGACTGTGCGGGAGTGTAAATGTGAGTGTGCGAGCGTCTGGAATTTTTTCTCTGTAGGTGTGCATGTGATTGCAAGGGAGTCTTGTGTGGGTGAGTGTGAGTTTTGGGGTGTTGGTGGGTGTATGTGAGTGAATGTGTGACTGCATCTGTGTGTACATGTGTATTTGAACATGAATTTCTTTGTTCATGGGTGCGAGAGTTAGTGTGAATGAGTTAGTGTGTGACATTGTGTTTTGGTGTGGGGAGGTGTGTGAGAATGTGCAGGCGTTTGCAAGTGAGTGTGTCAGTGAGTTTGGGATTGAGTGTGCATTGGTACTTGGGTGCGGGAGTGTGAATGATTGTGTGAGGTTGGTTATTGTGTGCATTGGTGTGAGTGTGTGCGTGTGTGTGTATGTGTGTGAGTGCATGCAGTGGGAGATATGTGGGTGAGTATGAGAGTCAGTGAATGAGTGCATTTGTATGTTACTGTGTTGGCTTGGGTGTATTCACATGTCTGCGTATGCACGTGTGTTTTTTAAGTGTGATTGTGTTTTTCTGTGAGTGTGTGAATGTGAGGGTAGGGGTGTGTGTGTTGTCTCCTGTGTGTGTTCGCATGTGTGTTAGTGTTTGTTTATATCTGTGTGTGTTTCTGTGTTTGTACGTGTCTGATTACATTTGAGTGTGAATTTGTAAATATGTGCCTGAATGAGCGTGTGCATCTATGTTTGTGATTGTGGACGTTTGGGTGTGTGTATGTGTACATATCTGAGTGTGTATGGCTGTGAGTGTTTGTGAATGAGTCAGTGTGTGTGTGTATGGGTGTGTACGTGTGTGTGTGTGAGATGGGAACGGGTGTGCGTTTGTGATGTGTGTCAGTGTGTTGCCTCGGGTTTGAGTATCGATTCAATATTGTGGGTGAGTTTGTGGGTGAGTGTGTGTGTGAGAGAGTGTGAATGTCTGCATGTGTATGTTCATGTGTGTAAGTGTGTGTGAGGGTGAGTGTGTGACTTGTGTGGTTATAAGTGTGTAAGGGTGTGTGTGACTGTGTGTTGGCATCTGTGTATGTGTGTTTGTGTTTTCATGTGTATATGCTTGTGAGTGTGTAATTTTGTGTGTGTATAGGTGCGAGTCCATTTTTGAGTACGTATGAATATGTGAGTGAGAGCGAGAGTAGGTACATATGTGTGATTGTATGTGCGTATAGTGTTGAGTGTGTATTTCTGTGTGTGTGTAGGTGTGTGAGCCTATTTTTGAGTGTGTGTTTGTGACTTACTGTGTAAGTGTGTATGTTGGTGTGTGAGTGCTTGTGTCCAAGGGTGTATGTATATGACTGTTTTTGTGTAAGGGTTTTTGTGTGTGCTGGTGTGTGATGTGTACAATACTGTGTTTTGCGTTATGTGTCTGTGTGTTGTGTTTGTGTTTGTACTCGTGCATTTGTGTGTACGTGTAGGTTCATATGTGTGTGAGGGTGAATGTGTGTGTGCTTTTGAGTGTGTGTATGGGTGTGTGCAGGTGTGTTGGAATCTGTGTATGTGTGTGATTATGTTTGTATGTGCATAGGCTTGTGAGTGCGTATTTGTGTGTGTAGGTGTTTGAGATTATTTTTGAGTGTGAGTGAGTATAAATGTGTGAGTGACTGAAAGGGGGTACATATGTGATATGGCATGTACATATGTTTGTGAGGTGAGTGTGTGACTTCTGTGTTTATAAGTGTGTAAAGTGTGTGTGACTGTTGGCATCGGTGCATGTGTGTTTGTGTTTTCATGTGTATATGCCTGGGAGTGTATATTCTTGTGTGTGTATAGGTGTGAGTCTATCTTTGAGTGAGTGAGTATGACTGTGTGAGTCAGAGTTAGAGTGGGTAAATTGTGTGATTGTATGTGTGTATATTTGTGAGTGTGTATTTCTGTGTGTGTGTAGGTGTGTGAGTCTACTTTTGAGTGCGAGTGAGTACGAAGGTGTGAGTGAGTGACAGGTGTGCATAATGTGTGATTGTATGTGCGTATATATGTGAGTGTGTATTTCTGTACGTGTGTAATGTGTGACTGTGTGTTGGCATGTGTGCTTGTGTTTTGACGTGTATATGCTTGTGAGTGTGCCTTTTTGTGTGTGTATAGGTGTGAGTCAATTTTTAAGTAAGTGCGTATGACTGTGTGAGTGAGAGTGAGAGTGGGTACCTATGTGTGATTGTATGTGTGTATACTTGTGAGTGCATATTTCTGCGTGTGTGAGTGTGTAAGTGTGGGTGTTTGTATCTGAGTTTGAGGGAATGTGAGAGAGTGTGTCTGTGTTTGTGTGTGTACGTTTGATAGCATGTGTCGGTGAGTGTGTGTCAGTGACAGTCTGCGTGAGAGTTTTATTCGTGGGAGTTGGCTTCTGTGTTTCAGTACGTATTTCAATGTGTGTGAGTTATGTGTGGGTGTGTGTGACTGATGGGTCTTAGTGGGTTGGCTTATGGGTCAGAGTATGAATTCAAGGGTGTGTGTGTGTTTGTGTGTGTGAGTGTGAAAGCATGTGAATGCGTTTGGTGTGAGGGTGGGTGTGTGAGTGTTGGTGTTCATGGGTTTGTATGGGTGTGCATGAGTGTGTGTTGTCATCTGTGCATGTGGGCATTTGTGTTTGTAGGTGTATATGCTTGTGAGTGGGTATTTGTGTGTGGGTAGGTGTTTGAATCTCTTTTTGAGTGTGAGTGAGTATAAATGTTTGAGTGACGGAAAGGGGGTACATATGTGATATTGTATGTACCTGTTTGTGAGTGTGTATTTTTGTGTGTGTAGACGTGTGAGTCTATTTTTGAGTAAGGGGGTATGAGTGTGTGAGTCGGAGTAAGAGTGGGGACATAGGTGTGACTGTATGTGCGTATATTTGTGAGTATGTATTTCTGTGTGTGTGTGTGGGTGTGTGAGTCTGTTTTTGAGTGTGAGTGAGTATGAATGTGTGAGTGAATGACGGGGTGCATATGTGTGATTGTATGGGCACATGTTTGTGAGTCCGTATTTCTGTGTGTGTGGGTGTGTAAGAGGGTGTATAAATGTGTGTTTCAGTGAATGCGAGAGAGCGTATTCCCGTGTGTGTTTGTGTTTCTGTGTGTGTGTGATTGCATGTGGTGTTGAGTGTGTGAGTGTGAGTGACAGAGTCAATGTGAGAATTTTGTTTTTGTGAGTTGGCTTGTGTGTCTGTGTGTGTTTGAATGTGTATGTGAGGGGTGAGTGTGTGTATTTGTGTGATGTGTCTTAGTGGGTTGGCATGTGTGTCTGAGTATGGATTCAAATGCTTTGGAGGGTGTTTGTGTGTGAGTGCGAGACAGAGTAAATGTGTAAACGTGTAGGTGTATGAGCGTGTGAGTTTTGAATGTGTGTGTAAGTGACTGTGCGGGAGTGTAAATGTGAGTGTGTGAGCGTCTGGAATTTTTTCTCTGTAGGTGTGCATGTGATTGCAAGGGAGTCATGTGTGGGTGAGTGTGAGTTTTGGGGTGTTGGTGGGTGTATGTGAGTGAATGTGTGACTGCATCTGTGTGTACATGTGTATTTGAACATGAATTTCTTTGTTCATGGGTGCGAGAGTTAGTGTGAATGAGTTAGTGTGTGACATTGTGTTTTGGTGTGGGGAGGTGTGTGAGAATGTGCAGGCGTTTGCAAGTGAGTGTGTCAGTGAGTTTGGGATTGAGTGTGCATTGGTGCTTGGGTGCGGGAGTGTGAATGATTGTGTGAGGTTGGTTATTGTGTGCATTGGTGTGAGTGTGTGCGTGTGTGTGTATGTGTGTGAGTGCATGCAGTGGGAGATATGTGGGTGAGTATGAGAGTCAGTGAATGAGTGCATTTGTATGTTACTGTGTTGGCTTGGGTGTATTCACATGTCTGCGTATGCACGTGTGTTTTTTAAGTGTGATTGTGTTTTTCTGTGAGTGTGTGAATGTGAGGGTAGGGGTGTGTGTGTTGTCTCCTGTGTGTGTTCGCATGTGTGTTAGTGTTTGTTTATATCTGTGTGTGTTTCTGTGTTTGTACGTGTCTGATTACATTTGAGTGTGAATTTGTAAATATGTGCCTGAATGAGCGTGTGCATCTATGTTTGTGATTGTGGACGTTTGGGTGTGTGTACGTGTACATATCTGAGTGTGTATGGCTGTGAGTGTTTGTGAATGAGTCAGTGTGTGTGTGTATGGGTGTGTACGTGTGTGTGTGTGAGATGGGAACGGGTGTGCGTTTGTGATGTGTGTCAGTGTGTTGCCTCGGGTTTGAGTATCGATTCAATATTGTGGGTGAGTTTGTGGGTGAGTGTGTGTGTGAGAGAGTGTGAATGTCTGCATGTGTATGTTCATGTGTGTAAGTGTGTGTGAGGGTGAGTGTGTGACTTGTGTGGTTATAAGTGTGTAAGGGTGTGTGTGACTGTGTGTTGGCATCTGTGTATGTGTGTTTGTGTTTTCATGTGTATATGCTTGTGAGTGTGTAATTTTGTGTGTGTATAGGTGCGAGTCCATTTTTGAGTACGTATGAATATGTGAGTGAGAGCGAGAGTAGGTACATATGTGTGATTGTATGTGCGTATAGTGTTGAGTGTGTATTTCTGTGTGTGTGTAGGTGTGTGAGCCTATTTTTGAGTGTGAGTGTTTGTGACTTACTGTGTAAGTGTGTATGTTGGTGTGTGAGTGCTTGTGTCCAAGGGTGTATGTATATGAATGTTTTTGTGTAAGGGTTTTTGTGTGGGCTGGTGTGTGATGTGTACAATATTGTGTTTTGCGTTATGTGTCTGTGTGTTGTGTTTGTGTTTGTACTCGTGCATTTGTGTGTACGTGTAGGTTCATATGTGTGTGAGGGTGAATGTGTGTGTGCTTTTGAGTGTGTGTATGGGTGTGTGCAGCTGTGTTGGCATCTGTGTATGTGTGTGTTTACGTTTGTATGTTGTGCATAGGCTTGTGAGTGCGTATTTGTGTGTGTAGGTGTTTGAGATTATTTTTGAGTGTGAGTGAGTATAAATGTGTGAGTGACTGAAAGGGGGTACATATGTGATATGGCATGTACATATGTTTGTGAGGTGAGTGTGTGACTTCTGTGTTTATAAGTGTGTAAAGGTGTGTGTGACTGTGGGCATCGGTGCATGTGTGTTTGTGTTTTCATGTGTATATGCCTGGGAGTGTATATTCTTGTGTGTGTGTATAGGTGTGAGTCTATCTTTGAGTGAGTATGACTGTGTGAGTCAGAGTTAGAGTGGGTAAATTGAGTGATTGTATGTGTGTATATTTGTGAGTGTGTATTTCTGTGTGTGTGTAGGTGTGTGAGTCTACTTTTGAGTGCGAGTGAGTACGAAGGTGTGAGTGAGTGACAGGTGTGCATAATGTGTGATTGTATGTGCGTATATATGTGAGTGTGTATTTCTGTACGTGTGTAATGTGTGACTGTGTGTTGGCATGTGTGCTTGTGTTTTTACGTGTATATGCTTGTGAGTGTGCCTTTTTGTGTGTGTATAGGTGTGAGTCAATTTTTAAGTAAGTGCGTATGACTGTGTGAGTGAGAGTGAGAGTGGGTACCTATGTGTGATTGTATGTGTGTATACTTGTGAGTGCATATTTCTGCGTGTGTGAGTGTGTAAGTGTGGGTGTTTGTATCTGAGTTTGAGGGAATGTGAGAGAGTGTGTCTGTGTTTGTGTGTGTACGTTTGATAGCATGTGTCGGTGAGTGTGTGTCAGTGACAGTCTGCGTGAGAGTTTTATTCGTGGGAGTTGGCTTCTGTGTTTCAGTACGTATTTCAATGTGTGTGAGTTATGTGTGGGTGTGTGTGACTGATGGGTCTTAGTGGGTTGGCTTATGGGTCAGAGTATGAATTCAAGGGTGTGTGTGTGTTTGTGTGTGTGAGTGTGAAAGCATGTGAATGCGTTTGGTGTGAGGGTGGGTGTGTGAGTGTTGGTGTTCATGGGTTTGTATGGGTGTGCATGAGTGTGTGTTGTCATCTGTGCATGTGGGCATTTGTGTTTGTAGGTGTATATGCTTGTGAGTGGGTATTTGTGTGTGGGTAGGTGTTTGAATCTCTTTTTGAGTGTGAGTGAGTATAAATGTTTGAGTGACGGAAAGGGGGTACATATGTGATATTGTATGTACCTGTTTGTGAGTGTGTATTTTTGTGTGTGTAGAGGTGTGAGTCTATTTTTGAGTAAGGGGGTATGAGTGTGTGAGTCGGAGTAAGAGTGGGGACATAGGTGTGACTGTATGTGCGTATATTTGTGAGTATGTATTTCTGTGTGTGGGTGTGGGTGTGTGAGTCTGTTTTTGAGTGTGAGTGAGTATGAATGTGTGAGTGAATGACGGGGTGCATATGTGTGATTGTATGGGCACATGTTTGTGAGTCTGTATTTCTGTGTGTGTGGGTGTGTAAGAGGGTGTATAAATGTGTGTTTCAGTGAATGCGAGAGAGCGTATTCCCGTGTGTGTTTGTGTTTCTGTGTGTGTGTGATTGCATGTGGTGTTGAGTGTGTGAGTGTGAGTGACAGAGTCAATGTGAGAATTTTGTTTTTGTGAGTTGGCTTGTGTGTCTGTGTGTGTTTGAATGTGTATGTGAGGGGTGAGTGTGTGTATTTGTGTGATGTGTCTTAGTGGGTTGGCATGTGTGTCTGAGTATGGATTCAAATGCTTTGGAGGGTGTTTGTGTGTGAGTGCGAGACAGAGTAAATGTGTAAACGTGTAGGTGTATGAGCGTGTGAGTTTTGAATGTGTGTGTAAGTGACTGTGCGGGAGTGTAAATGTGAGTGTGCGAGCGTCTGTAATTTTTTTCTCTGTAGGTGTGCATGTGATTGCAAGGGAGTCATGTGTGGGTGAGTGTGAGTGTGAGTTTTGGGGTGTTGGTGGGTGTATGTGAGTG
Source organism: Castor canadensis (assembly GCF_047511655.1). Classification (NCBI taxonomy): domain Eukaryota; kingdom Metazoa; phylum Chordata; class Mammalia; order Rodentia; family Castoridae; genus Castor; species Castor canadensis. The sequence continues at coordinate 83,294,916 of NC_133386.1, read as the reverse complement.
AATGTGTGACTGCATCTGTGTGTACATGTGTATTTGAACATGAATTTCTTTGTTCATGGGTGCGAGAGTTAGTGTGAATGAGTTAGTGTGTGACATTGTGTTTTGGTGTGGGGAGGTGTGTGAGAATGTGCAGGCGTTTGCAAGTGAGTGTGTCAGTGAGTTTGGGATTGAGTGTGCGTTGGTGCTTGGGTGCGGGAGTGTGAATGATTGTGTGAGGTTGGTTCTTGTGTGCGTTGGTGTGAGTGTGTGCGTGTGTGTGTGTATGTGTGTGAGTGCATGCAGTGGGAGATATGTGGGTGAGTATGAGAGTCAGTGAATGAGTGCATTTGTATGTTACTGTGTTGGCTTGGGTGTATTCACATGTCTGCGTATGCACGTGTGTTTTTTAAGTGTGATTGTGTTTTTCTGTGAGTGTGTGAATGTGAGGGTAGGGGTGTGTGTGTTGTCTCCTGTGTGTGTTCACATGTGTGTTAGTGTTTGTTTATATCTGTGTGTGTTTCTGTGTTTGTACGTGTCTGATTACATTTGAGTGTGAATTTGTAAATATGTGCATGAATGAGCGTGTGCATCTATGTTTGTGATTGTGGACGTTTGGGTGTGTGTACGTGTACATATCTGAGTGTGTATGGCAGTGAGTGTTTGTGAATGAGTCAGTGTGTGTGTGTATGGGTGTGTACGTGTGTGTGTGTGAGATGGGAACGGGTGTGCGTTTGTGATGTGTGTCAGTGTGTTGCCTCGGGTTTGAGTATCGATTCAATATTGTGGGTGAGTTTGTGCTTGAGTGTGTGTGTGAGAGAGTGTGAATGTCTGCATGTGTATGTTCATATGTGTGTAAGTGTGTGTGAGGGTGAGTGTGTGACTTGTGTGGTTATAAGTGTGTAAGGGTGTGTGTGACTGTGGGTTGGCATCTGTGTATGTGTGTTTGTGTTTTCATGTGTATATGCTTGTGAGTGTGTAATTTTGTGTGTGTATAGGTGCGAGTCCATTTTTGAGTACGTATGAATATGTGAGTGAGAGCGAGAGTAGGTACATATGTGTGATTGTATGTGCGTATAGTGTTGAGTGTGTATTTCTGTGTGTGTGTAGGTGTGTGAGCCTATTTTTGAGTGTGTGTTTGTGACTTACTGTGTAAGTGTGTATGTTGGTGTGTGAGTGCTTGTGTCCAAGGGTGTATGTATATGAATGTTTTTGTGTAAGGGTTTTTGTGTGTGCTGGTGTGTGATGTGTACAATACTGTGTCTTGCGTTATGTGTCTGTGTGTTGTGTTTGTGTTTGTACTCGTGCATTTGTGTGTACGTGTAGGTTCATATGTGTGTGAGGGTGAATGTGTGTGTGCTTTTGAGTGTGTGTATGGGTGTGTGCAGGTGTGTTGGCATCTGTGTATGTGTGTGATTATGTTTGTATGTGCATAGGCTTGTGAGTGCGTATTTGTGTGTGTAGGTGTTTGAGATTATTTTTGAGTGTGAGTGAGTATAAATGTGTGAGTGACTGAAAGGGGGTACATATGTGATATGGCATGTACATATGTTTGTGAGGTGAGTGTGTGACTTCTGTGTTTATAAGTGTGTAAAGTGTGTGTGACTGTTGGCATCGGTGCATGTGTGTTTGTGTTTTCATGTGTATATGCCTGGGAGTGTATATTCTTGTGTGTGTATAGGTGTGAGTCTATCTTTGAGTGAGTGAGTATGACTGTGTGAGTCAGAGTTAGAATGGGTAAATTGTGTGATTGTATGTGTGTATATTTGTGAGTGTGTATTTCTGTGTGTGTGTAGGTGTGTGAGTCTACTTTTGAGTGTGAGTGAGTACGAAGGTGTGAGTGAGTGACAGGTGTGCATAATGTGTGATTGTATGTGCGTATATATGTGAGTGTGTATTTCTGTACGTGTGTAATGTGTGACTGTGTGTTGGCATGTGTGCTTGTGTTTTTACGTGTATATGCTTGTGAGTGTGCCTTTTTGTGTGTGTATAGGTGTGAGTCAATTTTTAAGTAAGTGCGTATGACTGTGTGAGTGAGAGTGAGAGTGGGTACCTATGTGTGATTGTATGTGTGTATACTTGTGAGTGCATATTTCTGCGTGTGTGAGTGTGTAAGTGTGGGTGTTTGTATCTGAGTTTGAGGGAATGTGAGAGAGTGTGTCTGTGTTTGTGTGTGTACGTTTGATAGCATGTGTCGGTGAGTGTGTGTCAGTGACAGTCTGCGTGAGAGTTTTATTCGTGGGAGTTGGCTTCTGTGTTTCAGTACGTATTTCAATGTGTGTGAGTTATGTGTGGGTGTGTGTGACTGATGGGTCTTAGTGGGTTGGCTTATGGGTCAGAGTATGAATTCAAGGGTGTGTGTGTGTGAGTGTGAAAGCATGTGAATGCGTTTGGTGTGAGGGTGGGTGTGTGAGTGTTGGTGTTCATGGGTTTGTATGGGTGTGCATGAGTGTGTGTTGTCATCTGTGCATGTGGGCATTTGTGTTTGTAGGTGTATATGCTTGTGAGTGGGTATTTGTGTGTGGGTAGGTGTTTGAATCTCTTTTTGAGTGTGAGTGAGTATAAATGTTTGAGTGACGGAAAGGGGGTACATATGTGATATTGTATGTACCTGTTTGTGAGTGTGTATTTTTGTGTGTGTAGAGGTGTGAGTCTATTTTTGAGTAAGGGGGTATGAGTGTGTGAGTCGGAGTAAGAGTGGGGACATAGGTGTGACTGTATGTGCGTATATTTGTGAGTATGTATTTCTGTGTGTGTGTGTGGGTGTGTGAGTCTGTTTTTGAGTGTGAGTGAGTATGAATGTGTGAGTGAATGACGGGGTGCATATGTGTGATTGTATGGGCACATGTTTGTGAGTCCGTATTTCTGTGTGTGTGGGTGTGTAAGAGGGTGTATAAATGTGTGTTTCAGTGAATGCGAGAGAGCGTATTCCCGTGTGTGTTTGTGTTTCTGTGTGTGTGTGATTGCATGTGGTGTTGAGTGTGTGAGTGTGAGTGACAGAGTCAATGTGAGAATTTTGTTTTTGTGAGTTGGCTTGTGTGTCTGTGTGTGTTTGAATGTGTATGTGAGGGGTGAGTGTGTGTATTTGTGTGATGTGTCTTAGTGGGTTGGCATGTGTGTCTGAGTATGGATTCAAATGCTTTGGAGGGTGTTTGTGTGTGAGTGCGAGACAGAGTAAATGTGTAAACGTGTAGGTGTATGAGCGTGTGAGTTTTGAATGTGTGTGTAAGTGACTGTGCGGGAGTGTAAATGTGAGTGTGTGAGCGTCTGGAATTTTTTCTCTGTAGGTGTGCATGTGATTGCAAGGGAGTCATGTGTGGGTGAGTGTGAGTTTTGGGGTGTTGGTGGGTGGATGTGAGTGAATGTGTGACTGCATCTGTGTGTACATGTGTATTTGAACATGAATTTCTTTGTTCATGGGTGCGAGAGTTAGTGTGAATGAGTTAGTGTGTGACATTGTGTTTTGGTGTGGGGAGGTGTGTGAGAATGTGCAGGCGTTTGCAAGTGAGTGTGTCAGTGAGTTTGGGATTGAGTGTGCATTGGTGCTTGGGTGCGGGAGTGTGAATGATTGTGTGAGGTTGGTTATTGTGTGCATTGGTGTGAGTGTGTGCGTGTGTGTGTATGTGTGTGAGTGCATGCAGTGGGAGATATGTGGGTGAGTATGAGAGTCAGTGAATGAGTGCATTTGTATGTTACTGTGTTGGCTTGGGTGTATTCACATGTCTGCGTATGCACGTGTGTTTTTTAAGTGTGATTGTGTTTTTCTGTGAGTGTGTGAATGTGAGGGTAGGGGTGTGTGTGTTGTCTCCTGTGTGTGTTCGCATGTGTGTTAGTGTTTGTTTATATCTGTGTGTGTTTCTGTGTTTGTACGTGTCTGATTACATTTGAGTGTGAATTTGTAAATATGTGCCTGAATGAGCGTGTGCATCTATGTTTGTGATTGTGGACGTTTGGGTGTGTGTACGTGTACATATCTGAGTGTGTATGGCTGTGAGTGTTTGTGAATGAGTCAGTGTGTGTGTGTATGGGTGTGTACGTGTGTGTGTGTGAGATGGGAACGGGTGTGCGTTTGTGATGTGTGTCAGTGTGTTGCCTCGGGTTTGAGTATCGATTCAATATTGTGGGTGAGTTTGTGGGTGAGTGTGTGTGTGAGAGAGTGTGAATGTCTGCATGTGTATGTTCATGTGTGTAAGTGTGTGTGAGGGTGAGTGTGTGACTTGTGTGGTTATAAGTGTGTAAGGGTGTGTGTGACTGTGTGTTGGCATCTGTGTATGTGTGTTTGTGTTTTCATGTGTATATGCTTGTGAGTGTGTAATTTTGTGTGTGTATAGGTGCGAGTCCATTTTTGAGTACGTATGAATATGTGAGTGAGAGCGAGAGTAGGTACATATGTGTGATTGTATGTGCGTATAGTGTTGAGTGTGTATTTCTGTGTGTGTGTAGGTGTGTGAGCCTATTTTTGAGTGTGAGTGTTTGTGACTTACTGTGTAAGTGTGTATGTTGGTGTGTGAGTGCTTGTGTCCAAGGGTGTATGTATATGAATGTTTTTGTGTAAGGGTTTTTGTGTGGGCTGGTGTGTGATGTGTACAATATTGTGTTTTGCGTTATGTGTCTGTGTGTTGTGTTTGTGTTTGTACTCGTGCATTTGTGTGTACGTGTAGGTTCATATGTGTGTGAGGGTGAATGTGTGTGTGCTTTTGAGTGTGTGTATGGGTGTGTGCAGCTGTGTTGGCATCTGTGTATGTGTGTGTTTACGTTTGTATGTTGTGCATAGGCTTGTGAGTGCGTATTTGTGTGTGTAGGTGTTTGAGATTATTTTTGAGTGTGAGTGAGTATAAATGTGTGAGTGACTGAAAGGGGGTACATATGTGATATGGCATGTACATATGTTTGTGAGGTGAGTGTGTGACTTCTGTGTTTATAAGTGTGTAAAGGTGTGTGTGACTGTGGGCATCGGTGCATGTGTGTTTGTGTTTTCATGTGTATATGCCTGGGAGTGTATATTCTTGTGTGTGTGTATAGGTGTGAGTCTATCTTTGAGTGAGTATGACTGTGTGAGTCAGAGTTAGAGTGGGTAAATTGAGTGATTGTATGTGTGTATATTTGTGAGTGTGTATTTCTGTGTGTGTGTAGGTGTGTGAGTCTACTTTTGAGTGCGAGTGAGTACGAAGGTGTGAGTGAGTGACAGGTGTGCATAATGTGTGATTGTATGTGCGTATATATGTGAGTGTGTATTTCTGTACGTGTGTAATGTGTGACTGTGTGTTGGCATGTGTGCTTGTGTTTTTACGTGTATATGCTTGTGAGTGTGCCTTTTTGTGTGTGTATAGGTGTGAGTCAATTTTTAAGTAAGTGCGTATGACTGTGTGAGTGAGAGTGAGAGTGGGTACCTATGTGTGATTGTATGTGTGTATACTTGTGAGTGCATATTTCTGCGTGTGTGAGTGTGTAAGTGTGGGTGTTTGTATCTGAGTTTGAGGGAATGTGAGAGAGTGTGTCTGTGTTTGTGTGTGTACGTTTGATAGCATGTGTCGGTGAGTGTGTGTCAGTGACAGTCTGAGTGAGAGTTTTATTCGTGGGAGTTGGCTTCTGTGTTTCAGTACGTATTTCAATGTGTGTGAGTTATGTGTGGGTGTGTGTGACGGGTCTTAGTGGGTTGGCTTATGGGTCAGAGTATGAATTCAAGGGTGTGTGTGTGTTTGTGTGTGTGAGTGTGAAAGCATGTGAATGCGTTTGGTGTGAGGGTGGGTGTGTGAGTGTTGGTGTTCATGGGTTTGTATGGGTGTGCATGAGTGTGTGTTGTCATCTGTGCATGTGGGCATTTGTGTTTGTAGGTGTATATGCTTGTGAGTGGGTATTTGTGTGTGGGTAGGTGTTTGAATCTCTTTTTGAGTGTGAGTGAGTATAAATGTTTGAGTGACGGAAAGGGGGTACATATGTGATATTGTATGTACCTGTTTGTGAGTGTGTATTTTTGTGTGTGTAGAGGTGTGAGTCTATTTTTGAGTAAGGGGGTATGAGTGTGTGAGTCGGAGTAAGAGTGGGGACATAGGTGTGACTGTATGTGCGTATATTTGTGAGTATGTATTTCTGTGTGTGGGTGTGGGTGTGTGAGTCTGTTTTTGAGTGTGAGTGAGTATGAATGTGTGAGTGAATGACGGGGTGCATATGTGTGATTGTATGGGCACATGTTTGTGAGTCCGTATTTCTGTGTGTGTGGGTGTGTAAGAGGGTGTATAAATGTGTGTTTCAGTGAATGCGAGAGAGCGTATTCCCGTGTGTGTTTGTGTTTCTGTGTGTGTGTGATTGCATGTGGTGTTGAGTGTGTGAGTGTGAGTGACAGAGTCAATGTGAGAATTTTGTTTTTGTGAGTTGGCTTGTGTGTCTGTGTGTGTTTGAATGTGTATGTGAGGGGTGAGTGTGTGTATTTGTGTGATGTGTCTTAGTGGGTTGGCATGTGTGTCTGAGTATGGATTCAAATGCTTTGGAGGGTGTTTGTGTGTGAGTGCGAGACAGAGTAAATGTGTAAACGTGTAGGTGTATGAGCGTGTGAGTTTTGAATGTGTGTGTAAGTGACTGTGCGGGAGTGTAAATGTGAGTGTGCGAGCGTCTGGAATTTTTTCTCTGTAGGTGTGCATGTGATTGCAAGGGAGTCTTGTGTGGGTGAGTGTGAGTTTTGGGGTGTTGGTGGGTGTATGTGAGTGAATGTGTGACTGCATCTGTGTGTACATGTGTATTTGAACATGAATTTCTTTGTTCATGGGTGCGAGAGTTAGTGTGAATGAGTTAGTGTGTGACATTGTGTTTTGGTGTGGGGAGGTGTGTGAGAATGTGCAGGCGTTTGCAAGTGAGTGTGTCAGTGAGTTTGGGATTGAGTGTGCATTGGTACTTGGGTGCGGGAGTGTGAATGATTGTGTGAGGTTGGTTATTGTGTGCATTGGTGTGAGTGTGTGCGTGTGTGTGTATGTGTGTGAGTGCATGCAGTGGGAGATATGTGGGTGAGTATGAGAGTCAGTGAATGAGTGCATTTGTATGTTACTGTGTTGGCTTGGGTGTATTCACATGTCTGCGTATGCACGTGTGTTTTTTAAGTGTGATTGTGTTTTTCTGTGAGTGTGTGAATGTGAGGGTAGGGGTGTGTGTGTTGTCTCCTGTGTGTGTTCGCATGTGTGTTAGTGTTTGTTTATATCTGTGTGTGTTTCTGTGTTTGTACGTGTCTGATTACATTTGAGTGTGAATTTGTAAATATGTGCCTGAATGAGCGTGTGCATCTATGTTTGTGATTGTGGACGTTTGGGTGTGTGTATGTGTACATATCTGAGTGTGTATGGCTGTGAGTGTTTGTGAATGAGTCAGTGTGTGTGTGTATGGGTGTGTACGTGTGTGTGTGTGAGATGGGAACGGGTGTGCGTTTGTGATGTGTGTCAGTGTGTTGCCTCGGGTTTGAGTATCGATTCAATATTGTGGGTGAGTTTGTGGGTGAGTGTGTGTGTGAGAGAGTGTGAATGTCTGCATGTGTATGTTCATGTGTGTAAGTGTGTGTGAGGGTGAGTGTGTGACTTGTGTGGTTATAAGTGTGTAAGGGTGTGTGTGACTGTGTGTTGGCATCTGTGTATGTGTGTTTGTGTTTTCATGTGTATATGCTTGTGAGTGTGTAATTTTGTGTGTGTATAGGTGCGAGTCCATTTTTGAGTACGTATGAATATGTGAGTGAGAGCGAGAGTAGGTACATATGTGTGATTGTATGTGCGTATAGTGTTGAGTGTGTATTTCTGTGTGTGTGTAGGTGTGTGAGCCTATTTTTGAGTGTGTGTTTGTGACTTACTGTGTAAGTGTGTATGTTGGTGTGTGAGTGCTTGTGTCCAAGGGTGTATGTATATGACTGTTTTTGTGTAAGGGTTTTTGTGTGTGCTGGTGTGTGATGTGTACAATACTGTGTTTTGCGTTATGTGTCTGTGTGTTGTGTTTGTGTTTGTACTCGTGCATTTGTGTGTACGTGTAGGTTCATATGTGTGTGAGGGTGAATGTGTGTGTGCTTTTGAGTGTGTGTATGGGTGTGTGCAGGTGTGTTGGAATCTGTGTATGTGTGTGATTATGTTTGTATGTGCATAGGCTTGTGAGTGCGTATTTGTGTGTGTAGGTGTTTGAGATTATTTTTGAGTGTGAGTGAGTATAAATGTGTGAGTGACTGAAAGGGGGTACATATGTGATATGGCATGTACATATGTTTGTGAGGTGAGTGTGTGACTTCTGTGTTTATAAGTGTGTAAAGTGTGTGTGACTGTTGGCATCGGTGCATGTGTGTTTGTGTTTTCATGTGTATATGCCTGGGAGTGTATATTCTTGTGTGTGTATAGGTGTGAGTCTATCTTTGAGTGAGTGAGTATGACTGTGTGAGTCAGAGTTAGAGTGGGTAAATTGTGTGATTGTATGTGTGTATATTTGTGAGTGTGTATTTCTGTGTGTGTGTAGGTGTGTGAGTCTACTTTTGAGTGCGAGTGAGTACGAAGGTGTGAGTGAGTGACAGGTGTGCATAATGTGTGATTGTATGTGCGTATATATGTGAGTGTGTATTTCTGTACGTGTGTAATGTGTGACTGTGTGTTGGCATGTGTGCTTGTGTTTTGACGTGTATATGCTTGTGAGTGTGCCTTTTTGTGTGTGTATAGGTGTGAGTCAATTTTTAAGTAAGTGCGTATGACTGTGTGAGTGAGAGTGAGAGTGGGTACCTATGTGTGATTGTATGTGTGTATACTTGTGAGTGCATATTTCTGCGTGTGTGAGTGTGTAAGTGTGGGTGTTTGTATCTGAGTTTGAGGGAATGTGAGAGAGTGTGTCTGTGTTTGTGTGTGTACGTTTGATAGCATGTGTCGGTGAGTGTGTGTCAGTGACAGTCTGCGTGAGAGTTTTATTCGTGGGAGTTGGCTTCTGTGTTTCAGTACGTATTTCAATGTGTGTGAGTTATGTGTGGGTGTGTGTGACTGATGGGTCTTAGTGGGTTGGCTTATGGGTCAGAGTATGAATTCAAGGGTGTGTGTGTGTTTGTGTGTGTGAGTGTGAAAGCATGTGAATGCGTTTGGTGTGAGGGTGGGTGTGTGAGTGTTGGTGTTCATGGGTTTGTATGGGTGTGCATGAGTGTGTGTTGTCATCTGTGCATGTGGGCATTTGTGTTTGTAGGTGTATATGCTTGTGAGTGGGTATTTGTGTGTGGGTAGGTGTTTGAATCTCTTTTTGAGTGTGAGTGAGTATAAATGTTTGAGTGACGGAAAGGGGGTACATATGTGATATTGTATGTACCTGTTTGTGAGTGTGTATTTTTGTGTGTGTAGACGTGTGAGTCTATTTTTGAGTAAGGGGGTATGAGTGTGTGAGTCGGAGTAAGAGTGGGGACATAGGTGTGACTGTATGTGCGTATATTTGTGAGTATGTATTTCTGTGTGTGTGTGTGGGTGTGTGAGTCTGTTTTTGAGTGTGAGTGAGTATGAATGTGTGAGTGAATGACGGGGTGCATATGTGTGATTGTATGGGCACATGTTTGTGAGTCCGTATTTCTGTGTGTGTGGGTGTGTAAGAGGGTGTATAAATGTGTGTTTCAGTGAATGCGAGAGAGCGTATTCCCGTGTGTGTTTGTGTTTCTGTGTGTGTGTGATTGCATGTGGTGTTGAGTGTGTGAGTGTGAGTGACAGAGTCAATGTGAGAATTTTGTTTTTGTGAGTTGGCTTGTGTGTCTGTGTGTGTTTGAATGTGTATGTGAGGGGTGAGTGTGTGTATTTGTGTGATGTGTCTTAGTGGGTTGGCATGTGTGTCTGAGTATGGATTCAAATGCTTTGGAGGGTGTTTGTGTGTGAGTGCGAGACAGAGTAAATGTGTAAACGTGTAGGTGTATGAGCGTGTGAGTTTTGAATGTGTGTGTAAGTGACTGTGCGGGAGTGTAAATGTGAGTGTGTGAGCGTCTGGAATTTTTTCTCTGTAGGTGTGCATGTGATTGCAAGGGAGTCATGTGTGGGTGAGTGTGAGTTTTGGGGTGTTGGTGGGTGTATGTGAGTGAATGTGTGACTGCATCTGTGTGTACATGTGTATTTGAACATGAATTTCTTTGTTCATGGGTGCGAGAGTTAGTGTGAATGAGTTAGTGTGTGACATTGTGTTTTGGTGTGGGGAGGTGTGTGAGAATGTGCAGGCGTTTGCAAGTGAGTGTGTCAGTGAGTTTGGGATTGAGTGTGCATTGGTGCTTGGGTGCGGGAGTGTGAATGATTGTGTGAGGTTGGTTATTGTGTGCATTGGTGTGAGTGTGTGCGTGTGTGTGTATGTGTGTGAGTGCATGCAGTGGGAGATATGTGGGTGAGTATGAGAGTCAGTGAATGAGTGCATTTGTATGTTACTGTGTTGGCTTGGGTGTATTCACATGTCTGCGTATGCACGTGTGTTTTTTAAGTGTGATTGTGTTTTTCTGTGAGTGTGTGAATGTGAGGGTAGGGGTGTGTGTGTTGTCTCCTGTGTGTGTTCGCATGTGTGTTAGTGTTTGTTTATATCTGTGTGTGTTTCTGTGTTTGTACGTGTCTGATTACATTTGAGTGTGAATTTGTAAATATGTGCCTGAATGAGCGTGTGCATCTATGTTTGTGATTGTGGACGTTTGGGTGTGTGTACGTGTACATATCTGAGTGTGTATGGCTGTGAGTGTTTGTGAATGAGTCAGTGTGTGTGTGTATGGGTGTGTACGTGTGTGTGTGTGAGATGGGAACGGGTGTGCGTTTGTGATGTGTGTCAGTGTGTTGCCTCGGGTTTGAGTATCGATTCAATATTGTGGGTGAGTTTGTGGGTGAGTGTGTGTGTGAGAGAGTGTGAATGTCTGCATGTGTATGTTCATGTGTGTAAGTGTGTGTGAGGGTGAGTGTGTGACTTGTGTGGTTATAAGTGTGTAAGGGTGTGTGTGACTGTGTGTTGGCATCTGTGTATGTGTGTTTGTGTTTTCATGTGTATATGCTTGTGAGTGTGTAATTTTGTGTGTGTATAGGTGCGAGTCCATTTTTGAGTACGTATGAATATGTGAGTGAGAGCGAGAGTAGGTACATATGTGTGATTGTATGTGCGTATAGTGTTGAGTGTGTATTTCTGTGTGTGTGTAGGTGTGTGAGCCTATTTTTGAGTGTGAGTGTTTGTGACTTACTGTGTAAGTGTGTATGTTGGTGTGTGAGTGCTTGTGTCCAAGGGTGTATGTATATGAATGTTTTTGTGTAAGGGTTTTTGTGTGGGCTGGTGTGTGATGTGTACAATATTGTGTTTTGCGTTATGTGTCTGTGTGTTGTGTTTGTGTTTGTACTCGTGCATTTGTGTGTACGTGTAGGTTCATATGTGTGTGAGGGTGAATGTGTGTGTGCTTTTGAGTGTGTGTATGGGTGTGTGCAGCTGTGTTGGCATCTGTGTATGTGTGTGTTTACGTTTGTATGTTGTGCATAGGCTTGTGAGTGCGTATTTGTGTGTGTAGGTGTTTGAGATTATTTTTGAGTGTGAGTGAGTATAAATGTGTGAGTGACTGAAAGGGGGTACATATGTGATATGGCATGTACATATGTTTGTGAGGTGAGTGTGTGACTTCTGTGTTTATAAGTGTGTAAAGGTGTGTGTGACTGTGGGCATCGGTGCATGTGTGTTTGTGTTTTCATGTGTATATGCCTGGGAGTGTATATTCTTGTGTGTGTGTATAGGTGTGAGTCTATCTTTGAGTGAGTATGACTGTGTGAGTCAGAGTTAGAGTGGGTAAATTGAGTGATTGTATGTGTGTATATTTGTGAGTGTGTATTTCTGTGTGTGTGTAGGTGTGTGAGTCTACTTTTGAGTGCGAGTGAGTACGAAGGTGTGAGTGAGTGACAGGTGTGCATAATGTGTGATTGTATGTGCGTATATATGTGAGTGTGTATTTCTGTACGTGTGTAATGTGTGACTGTGTGTTGGCATGTGTGCTTGTGTTTTTACGTGTATATGCTTGTGAGTGTGCCTTTTTGTGTGTGTATAGGTGTGAGTCAATTTTTAAGTAAGTGCGTATGACTGTGTGAGTGAGAGTGAGAGTGGGTACCTATGTGTGATTGTATGTGTGTATACTTGTGAGTGCATATTTCTGCGTGTGTGAGTGTGTAAGTGTGGGTGTTTGTATCTGAGTTTGAGGGAATGTGAGAGAGTGTGTCTGTGTTTGTGTGTGTACGTTTGATAGCATGTGTCGGTGAGTGTGTGTCAGTGACAGTCTGCGTGAGAGTTTTATTCGTGGGAGTTGGCTTCTGTGTTTCAGTACGTATTTCAATGTGTGTGAGTTATGTGTGGGTGTGTGTGACGGGTCTTAGTGGGTTGGCTTATGGGTCAGAGTATGAATTCAAGGGTGTGTGTGTGTTTGTGTGTGTGAGTGTGAAAGCATGTGAATGCGTTTGGTGTGAGGGTGGGTGTGTGAGTGTTGGTGTTCATGGGTTTGTATGGGTGTGCATGAGTGTGTGTTGTCATCTGTGCATGTGGGCATTTGTGTTTGTAGGTGTATATGCTTGTGAGTGGGTATTTGTGTGTGGGTAGGTGTTTGAATCTCTTTTTGAGTGTGAGTGAGTATAAATGTTTGAGTGACGGAAAGGGGGTACATATGTGATATTGTATGTACCTGTTTGTGAGTGTGTATTTTTGTGTGTGTAGAGGTGTGAGTCTATTTTTGAGTAAGGGGGTATGAGTGTGTGAGTCGGAGTAAGAGTGGGGACATAGGTGTGACTGTATGTGCGTATATTTGTGAGTATGTATTTCTGTGTGTGGGTGTGGGTGTGTGAGTCTGTTTTTGAGTGTGAGTGAGTATGAATGTGTGAGTGAATGACGGGGTACATAGGTGTGATTGTACGGGCCTATGTTTGTGAGTCCGTATTTCTGTGTGTGTGGGTGTGTAAGAGGGTGCATAAATGTGTGTTTCAGTGAATGCGAGAGAGCGTATTCCCGTGTGTGTTTGTGTTTCTGTGTGTGTGTGATTGCATGTGGTGTTGAGTGTGTGAGTGTGAGTGACAGAGTCAATGTGAGAATTTTGTTTTTGTGAGTTGGCTTGTGTGTTTGTGTGTGTTTGAAAGTGTATGTGAGCGGTGAGTGTGTGTATTTGTGTGATGTGTCTTAGTGGGTTGGCATGTGTGTCTGAGTATGGATTCAAATGCTTTGGAGGGTGTTTGTGTGTGAGTGCGAGACAGAGTAAATGTGTAAACGTGTAGGTGTATGAGCGTGTGAGTTTTGAATGTGTGTGTAAGTGACTGTGCGGGAGTGTAAATGTGAGTGTGCGAGCGTCTGGAATTTTTTCTCTGTAGGTGTGCATGTGATTGCAAGGGAGTCTTGTGTGGGTGAGTGTGAGTTTTGGGGTGTTGGTGGGTGTATGTGAGTGAATGTGTGACTGCATCTGTGTGTACATGTGTATTTGAACATGAATTTCTTTGTTCATGGGTGCGAGAGTTAGTGTGAATGAGTTAGTGTGTGACATTGTGTTTTGGTGTGGGGAGGTGTGTGAGAATGTGCAGGCGTTTGCAAGTGAGTGTGTCAGTGAGTTTGGGATTGAGTGTGCATTGGTACTTGGGTGCGGGAGTGTGAATGATTGTGTGAGGTTGGTTATTGTGTGCATTGGTGTGAGTGTGTGCGTGTGTGTGTATGTGTGTGAGTGCATGCAGTGGGAGATATGTGGGTGAGTATGAGAGTCAGTGAATGAGTGCATTTGTATGTTACTGTGTTGGCTTGGGTGTATTCACATGTCTGCGTATGCACGTGTGTTTTTTAAGTGTGATTGTGTTTTTCTGTGAGTGTGTGAATGTGAGGGTAGGGGTGTGTGTGTTGTCTCCTGTGTGTGTTCGCATGTGTGTTAGTGTTTGTTTATATCTGTGTGTGTTTCTGTGTTTGTACGTGTCTGATTACATTTGAGTGTGAATTTGTAAATATGTGCCTGAATGAGCGTGTGCATCTATGTTTGTGATTGTGGACGTTTGGGTGTGTGTATGTGTACATATCTGAGTGTGTATGGCTGTGAGTGTTTGTGAATGAGTCAGTGTGTGTGTGTATGGGTGTGTACGTGTGTGTGTGTGAGATGGGAACGGGTGTGCGTTTGTGATGTGTGTCAGTGTGTTGCCTCGGGTTTGAGTATCGATTCAATATTGTGGGTGAGTTTGTGGGTGAGTGTGTGTGTGAGAGAGTGTGAATGTCTGCATGTGTATGTTCATGTGTGTAAGTGTGTGTGAGGGTGAGTGTGTGACTTGTGTGGTTATAAGTGTGTAAGGGTGTGTGTGACTGTGTGTTGGCATCTGTGTATGTGTGTTTGTGTTTTCATGTGTATATGCTTGTGAGTGTGTAATTTTGTGTGTGTATAGGTGCGAGTCCATTTTTGAGTACGTATGAATATGTGAGTGAGAGCGAGAGTAGGTACATATGTGTGATTGTATGTGCGTATAGTGTTGAGTGTGTATTTCTGTGTGTGTGTAGGTGTGTGAGCCTATTTTTGAGTGTGTGTTTGTGACTTACTGTGTAAGTGTGTATGTTGGTGTGTGAGTGCTTGTGTCCAAGGGTGTATGTATATGACTGTTTTTGTGTAAGGGTTTTTGTGTGTGCTGGTGTGTGATGTGTACAATACTGTGTTTTGCGTTATGTGTCTGTGTGTTGTGTTTGTGTTTGTACTCGTGCATTTGTGTGTACGTGTAGGTTCATATGTGTGTGAGGGTGAATGTGTGTGTGCTTTTGAGTGTGTGTATGGGTGTGTGCAGGTGTGTTGGAATCTGTGTATGTGTGTGATTATGTTTGTATGTGCATAGGCTTGTGAGTGCGTATTTGTGTGTGTAGGTGTTTGAGATTATTTTTGAGTGTGAGTGAGTATAAATGTGTGAGTGACTGAAAGGGGGTACATATGTGATATGGCATGTACATATGTTTGTGAGGTGAGTGTGTGACTTCTGTGTTTATAAGTGTGTAAAGTGTGTGTGACTGTTGGCATCGGTGCATGTGTGTTTGTGTTTTCATGTGTATATGCCTGGGAGTGTATATTCTTGTGTGTGTATAGGTGTGAGTCTATCTTTGAGTGAGTGAGTATGACTGTGTGAGTCAGAGTTAGAGTGGGTAAATTGTGTGATTGTATGTGTGTATATTTGTGAGTGTGTATTTCTGTGTGTGTGTAGGTGTGTGAGTCTACTTTTGAGTGCGAGTGAGTACGAAGGTGTGAGTGAGTGACAGGTGTGCATAATGTGTGATTGTATGTGCGTATATATGTGAGTGTGTATTTCTGTACGTGTGTAATGTGTGACTGTGTGTTGGCATGTGTGCTTGTGTTTTGACGTGTATATGCTTGTGAGTGTGCCTTTTTGTGTGTGTATAGGTGTGAGTCAATTTTTAAGTAAGTGCGTATGACTGTGTGAGTGAGAGTGAGAGTGGGTACCTATGTGTGATTGTATGTGTGTATACTTGTGAGTGCATATTTCTGCGTGTGTGAGTGTGTAAGTGTGGGTGTTTGTATCTGAGTTTGAGGGAATGTGAGAGAGTGTGTCTGTGTTTGTGTGTGTACGTTTGATAGCATGTGTCGGTGAGTGTGTGTCAGTGACAGTCTGCGTGAGAGTTTTATTCGTGGGAGTTGGCTTCTGTGTTTCAGTACGTATTTCAATGTGTGTGAGTTATGTGTGGGTGTGTGTGACTGATGGGTCTTAGTGGGTTGGCTTATGGGTCAGAGTATGAATTCAAGGGTGTGTGTGTGTTTGTGTGTGTGAGTGTGAAAGCATGTGAATGCGTTTGGTGTGAGGGTGGGTGTGTGAGTGTTGGTGTTCATGGGTTTGTATGGGTGTGCATGAGTGTGTGTTGTCATCTGTGCATGTGGGCATTTGTGTTTGTAGGTGTATATGCTTGTGAGTGGGTATTTGTGTGTGGGTAGGTGTTTGAATCTCTTTTTGAGTGTGAGTGAGTATAAATGTTTGAGTGACGGAAAGGGGGTACATATGTGATATTGTATGTACCTGTTTGTGAGTGTGTATTTTTGTGTGTGTAGAGGTGTGAGTCTATTTTTGAGTAAGGGGGTATGAGTGTGTGAGTCGGAGTAAGAGTGGGGACATAGGTGTGACTGTATGTGCGTATATTTGTGAGTATGTATTTCTGTGTGTGGGTGTGGGTGTGTGAGTCTGTTTTTGAGTGTGAGTGAGTATGAATGTGTGAGTGAATGACGGGGTGCATATGTGTGATTGTATGGGCACATGTTTGTGAGTCTGTATTTCTGTGTGTGTGGGTGTGTAAGAGGGTGTATAAATGTGTGTTTCAGTGAATGCGAGAGAGCGTATTCCCGTGTGTGTTTGTGTTTCTGTGTGTGTGTGATTGCATGTGGTGTTGAGTGTGTGAGTGTGAGTGACAGAGTCAATGTGAGAATTTTGTTTTTGTGAGTTGGCTTGTGTGTCTGTGTGTGTTTGAATGTGTATGTGAGGGGTGAGTGTGTGTATTTGTGTGATGTGTCTTAGTGGGTTGGCATGTGTGTCTGAGTATGGATTCAAATGCTTTGGAGGGTGTTTGTGTGTGAGTGCGAGACAGAGTAAATGTGTAAACGTGTAGGTGTATGAGCGTGTGAGTTTTGAATGTGTGTGTAAGTGACTGTGCGGGAGTGTAAATGTGAGTGTGCGAGCGTCTGGAATTTTTTTCTCTGTAGGTGTGCATGTGATTGCAAGGGAGTCATGTGTGGGTGAGTGTGAGTGTGAGTTTTGGGGTGTTGGTGGGTGGATGTGAGTGAATGTGTGACTGCATCTGTGTGTACATGTGTATTTGAACATGAATTTCTTTGTTCATGGGTGCGAGAGTTAGTGTGAATGAGTTAGTGTGTGACATTGTGTTTTGGTGTGGGGAGGTGTGTGAGAATGTGCAGGCGTTTGCAAGTGAGTGTGTCAGTGAGTTTGGGATTGAGTGGGCGTTGGTGCTTGGGTGCGGGAGTGTGAATGATTGTGTGAGGTTGGTTCTTGTGTGCGTTGGTGTGAGTGTGTGCGTGTGTGTGTGTATGTGTGTGAGTGCATGCAGTGGGAGATATGTGGGTGAGTATGAGAGTCAGTGAATGAGTGCATTTGTATGTTACTGTGTTGGCTTGGGTGTATTCACATGTCTGCGTATGCACGTGTGTTTTTTAAGTGTGATTGTGTTTTTCTGTGAGTGTGTGAATGTGAGGGTAGGGGTGTGTGTGTTGTCTCCTGTGTGTGTTCACATGTGTGTTAGTGTTTGTTTATATCTGTGTGTGTTTCTGTGTTTGTACGTGTCTGATTACATTTGAGTGTGAATTTGTAAATATGTGCATGAATGAGCGTGTGCATCTATGTTTGTGATTGTGGACGTTTGGGTGTGTGTACGTGTACATATCTGAGTGTGTATGGCAGTGAGTGTTTGTGAATGAGTCAGTGTGTGTGTGTATGGGTGTGTACGTGTGTGTGTGTGAGATGGGAACGGGTGTGCGTTTGTGATGTGTGTCAGTGTGTTGCCTCGGGTTTGAGTATCGATTCAATATTGTGGGTGAGTTTGTGCTTGAGTGTGTGTGTGAGAGAGTGTGAATGTCTGCATGTGTATGTTCATATGTGTGTAAGTGTGTGTGAGGGTGAGTGTGTGACTTGTGTGGTTATAAGTGTGTAAGGGTGTGTGTGACTGTGGGTTGGCATCTGTGTATGTGTGTTTGTGTTTTCATGTGTATATGCTTGTGAGTGTGTAATTTTGTGTGTGTATAGGTGCGAGTCCATTTTTGAGTACGTATGAATATGTGAGTGAGAGCGAGAGTAGGTACATATGTGTGATTGTATGTGCGTATAGTGTTGAGTGTGTATTTCTGTGTGTGTGTAGGTGTGTGAGCCTATTTTTGAGTGTGTGTTTGTGACTTACTGTGTAAGTGTGTATGTTGGTGTGTGAGTGCTTGTGTCCAAGGGTGTATGTATATGAATGTTTTTGTGTAAGGGTTTTTGTGTGTACTGGTGTGTGATGTGTACAATACTGTGTCTTGCGTTATGTGTCTGTGTGTTGTGTTTGTGTTTGTACTCGTGCATTTGTGTGTACGTGTAGGTTCATATGTGTGTGAGGGTGAATGTGTGTGTGCTTTTGAGTGTGTGTATGGGTGTGTGCAGGTGTGTTGGCATCTGTGTATGTGTGTGATTCTGTTTGTATGTGCATAGGCTTGTGAGTGCGTATTTGTGTGTGTAGGTGTTTGAGATTATTTTTGAGTGTGAGTGAGTATAAATGTGTGAGTGACTGAAAGGGGGTACATATGTGATATGGCATGTACATATGTTTGTGAGGTGAGTGTGTGACTTCTGTGTTTATAAGTGTGTAAAGTGTGTGTGACTGTTGGCATCGGTGCATGTGTGTTTGTGTTTTCATGTGTATATGCCTGGGAGTGTATATTCTTGTGTGTGTATAGGTGTGAGTCTATCTTTGAGTGAGTGAGTATGACTGTGTGAGTCAGAGTTAGAGTGGGTAAATTGTGTGATTGTATGTGTGTATATTTGTGAGTGTGTATTTCTGTGTGTGTGTAGGTGTGTGAGTCTACTTTTGAGTGTGAGTGAGTACGAAGGTGTGAGTGAGTGACAGGTGTGCATAATGTGTGATTGTATGTGCGTATATATGTGAGTGTGTATTTCTGTACGTGTGTAATGTGTGACTGTGTGTTGGCATGTGTGCTTGTGTTTTTACGTGTATATGCTTGTGAGTGTGCCTTTTTGTGTGTGTATAGGTGTGAGTCAATTTTTAAGTAAGTGCGTATGACTGTGTGAGTGAGAGTGAGAGTGGGTACCTATGTGTGATTGTATGTGTGTATACTTGTGAGTGCATATTTCTGCGTGTGTGAGTGTGTAAGTGTGGGTGTTTGTATCTGAGTTTGAGGGAATGTGAGAGAGTGTGTCTGTGTTTGTGTGTGTACGTTTGATAGCATGTGTCGGTGAGTGTGTGTCAGTGACAGTCTGCGTGAGAGTTTTATTCGTGGGAGTTGGCTTCTGTGTTTCAGTACGTATTTCAATGTGTGTGAGTTATGTGTGGGTGTGTGTGACTGATGGGTCTTAGTGGGTTGGCTTATGGGTCAGAGTATGAATTCAAGGGTGTGTGTGTGTGAGTGTGAAAGCATGTGAATGCGTTTGGTGTGAGGGTGGGTGTGTGAGTGTTGGTGTTCATGGGTTTGTATGGGTGTGCATGAGTGTGTGTTGTCATCTGTGCATGTGGGCATTTGTGTTTGTAGGTGTATATGCTTGTGAGTGGGTATTTGTGTGTGGGTAGGTGTTTGAATCTCTTTTTGAGTGTGAGTGAGTATAAATGTTTGAGTGACGGAAAGGGGGTACATATGTGATATTGTATGTACCTGTTTGTGAGTGTGTATTTTTGTGTGTGTAGAGGTGTGAGTCTATTTTTGAGTAAGGGGGTATGAGTGTGTGAGTCGGAGTAAGAGTGGGGACATAGGTGTGACTGTATGTGCGTATATTTGTGAGTATGTATTTCTGTGTGTGTGTGTGGGTGTGTGAGTCTGTTTTTGAGTGTGAGTGAGTATGAATGTGTGAGTGAATGACGGGGTGCATAGGTGTGATTGTATGGGCACATGTTTGTGAGTCCGTATTTCTGTGTGTGTGGGTGTGTAAGAGGGTGTATAAATGTGTGTTTCAGTGAATGCGAGAGAGCGTATTCCCGTGTGTGTTTGTGTTTCTGTGTGTGTGTGATTGCATGTGGTGTTGAGTGTGTGAGTGTGAGTGACAGAGTCAATGTGAGAATTTTGTTTTTGTGAGTTGGCTTGTGTGTCTGTGTGTGTTTGAATGTGTATGTGAGGGGTGAGTGTGTGTATTTGTGTGATGTGTCTTAGTGGGTTGGCATGTGTGTCTGAGTATGGATTCAAATGCTTTGGAGGGTGTTTGTGTGTGAGTGCGAGACAGAGTAAATGTGTAAACGTGTAGGTGTATGAGCGTGTGAGTTTTGAATGTGTGTGTAAGTGACTGTGCGGGAGTGTAAATGTGAGTGTGTGAGCGTCTGGAATTTTTTCTCTGTAGGTGTGCATGTGATTGCAAGGGAGTCATGTGTGGGTGAGTGTGAGTTTTGGGGTGTTGGTGGGTGGATGTGAGTGAATGTGTGACTGCATCTGTGTGTACATGTGTATTTGAACATGAATTTCTTTGTTCATGGGTGCGAGAGTTAGTGTGAATGAGTTAGTGTGTGACATTGTGTTTTGGTGTGGGGAGGTGTGTGAGAATGTGCAGGCGTTTGCAAGTGAGTGTGTCAGTGAGTTTGGGATTGAGTGTGCATTGGTGCTTGGGTGCGGGAGTGTGAATGATTGTGTGAGGTTGGTTATTGTGTGCATTGGTGTGAGTGTGTGCGTGTGTGTGTATGTGTGTGAGTGCATGCAGTGGGAGATATGTGGGTGAGTATGAGAGTCAGTGAATGAGTGCATTTGTATGTTACTGTGTTGGCTTGGGTGTATTCACATGTCTGCGTATGCACGTGTGTTTTTTAAGTGTGATTGTGTTTTTCTGTGAGTGTGTGAATGTGAGGGTAGGGGTGTGTGTGTTGTCTCCTGTGTGTGTTCGCATGTGTGTTAGTGTTTGTTTATATCTGTGTGTGTTTCTGTGTTTGTACGTGTCTGATTACATTTGAGTGTGAATTTGTAAATATGTGCCTGAATGAGCGTGTGCATCTATGTTTGTGATTGTGGACGTTTGGGTGTGTGTACGTGTACATATCTGAGTGTGTATGGCTGTGAGTGTTTGTGAATGAGTCAGTGTGTGTGTGTATGGGTGTGTACGTGTGTGTGTGTGAGATGGGAACGGGTGTGCGTTTGTGATGTGTGTCAGTGTGTTGCCTCGGGTTTGAGTATCGATTCAATATTGTGGGTGAGTTTGTGGGTGAGTGTGTGTGTGAGAGAGTGTGAATGTCTGCATGTGTATGTTCATGTGTGTAAGTGTGTGTGAGGGTGAGTGTGTGACTTGTGTGGTTATAAGTGTGTAAGGGTGTGTGTGACTGTGTGTTGGCATCTGTGTATGTGTGTTTGTGTTTTCATGTGTATATGCTTGTGAGTGTGTAATTTTGTGTGTGTATAGGTGCGAGTCCATTTTTGAGTACGTATGAATATGTGAGTGAGAGCGAGAGTAGGTACATATGTGTGATTGTATGTGCGTATAGTGTTGAGTGTGTATTTCTGTGTGTGTGTAGGTGTGTGAGCCTATTTTTGAGTGTGAGTGTTTGTGACTTACTGTGTAAGTGTGTATGTTGGTGTGTGAGTGCTTGTGTCCAAGGGTGTATGTATATGAATGTTTTTGTGTAAGGGTTTTTGTGTGGGCTGGTGTGTGATGTGTACAATATTGTGTTTTGCGTTATGTGTCTGTGTGTTGTGTTTGTGTTTGTACTCGTGCATTTGTGTGTACGTGTAGGTTCATATGTGTGTGAGGGTGAATGTGTGTGTGCTTTTGAGTGTGTGTATGGGTGTGTGCAGCTGTGTTGGCATCTGTGTATGTGTGTGTTTACGTTTGTATGTTGTGCATAGGCTTGTGAGTGCGTATTTGTGTGTGTAGGTGTTTGAGATTATTTTTGAGTGTGAGTGAGTATAAATGTGTGAGTGACTGAAAGGGGGTACATATGTGATATGGCATGTACATATGTTTGTGAGGTGAGTGTGTGACTTCTGTGTTTATAAGTGTGTAAAGGTGTGTGTGACTGTGGGCATCGGTGCATGTGTGTTTGTGTTTTCATGTGTATATGCCTGGGAGTGTATATTCTTGTGTGTGTGTATAGGTGTGAGTCTATCTTTGAGTGAGTATGACTGTGTGAGTCAGAGTTAGAGTGGGTAAATTGAGTGATTGTATGTGTGTATATTTGTGAGTGTGTATTTCTGTGTGTGTGTAGGTGTGTGAGTCTACTTTTGAGTGCGAGTGAGTACGAAGGTGTGAGTGAGTGACAGGTGTGCATAATGTGTGATTGTATGTGCGTATATATGTGAGTGTGTATTTCTGTACGTGTGTAATGTGTGACTGTGTGTTGGCATGTGTGCTTGTGTTTTTACGTGTATATGCTTGTGAGTGTGCCTTTTTGTGTGTGTATAGGTGTGAGTCAATTTTTAAGTAAGTGCGTATGACTGTGTGAGTGAGAGTGAGAGTGGGTACCTATGTGTGATTGTATGTGTGTATACTTGTGAGTGCATATTTCTGCGTGTGTGAGTGTGTAAGTGTGGGTGTTTGTATCTGAGTTTGAGGGAATGTGAGAGAGTGTGTCTGTGTTTGTGTGTGTACGTTTGATAGCATGTGTCGGTGAGTGTGTGTCAGTGACAGTCTGCGTGAGAGTTTTATTCGTGGGAGTTGGCTTCTGTGTTTCAGTACGTATTTCAATGTGTGTGAGTTATGTGTGGGTGTGTGTGACGGGTCTTAGTGGGTTGGCTTATGGGTCAGAGTATGAATTCAAGGGTGTGTGTGTGTTTGTGTGTGTGAGTGTGAAAGCATGTGAATGCGTTTGGTGTGAGGGTGGGTGTGTGAGTGTTGGTGTTCATGGGTTTGTATGGGTGTGCATGAGTGTGTGTTGTCATCTGTGCATGTGGGCATTTGTGTTTGTAGGTGTATATGCTTGTGAGTGGGTATTTGTGTGTGGGTAGGTGTTTGAATCTCTTTTTGAGTGTGAGTGAGTATAAATGTTTGAGTGACGGAAAGGGGGTACATATGTGATATTGTATGTACCTGTTTGTGAGTGTGTATTTTTGTGTGTGTAGAGGTGTGAGTCTATTTTTGAGTAAGGGGGTATGAGTGTGTGAGTCGGAGTAAGAGTGGGGACATAGGTGTGACTGTATGTGCGTATATTTGTGAGTATGTATTTCTGTGTGTGGGTGTGGGTGTGTGAGTCTGTTTTTGAGTGTGAGTGAGTATGAATGTGTGAGTGAATGACGGGGTGCATAGGTGTGATTGTATGGGCACATGTTTGTGAGTCCGTATTTCTGTGTGTGTGGGTGTGTAAGAGGGTGTATAAATGTGTGTTTCAGTGAATGCGAGAGAGCGTATTCCCGTGTGTGTTTGTGTTTCTGTGTGTGTGTGATTGCATGTGGTGTTGAGTGTGTGAGTGTGAGTGACAGAGTCAATGTGAGAATTTTGTTTTTGTGAGTTGGCTTGTGTGTCTGTGTGTGTTTGAATGTGTATGTGAGGGGTGAGTGTGTGTATTTGTGTGATGTGTCTTAGTGGGTTGGCATGTGTGTCTGAGTATGGATTCAAATGCTTTGGAGGGTGTTTGTGTGTGAGTGCGAGACAGAGTAAATGTGTAAACGTGTAGGTGTATGAGCGTGTGAGTTTTGAATGTGTGTGTAAGTGACTGTGCGGGAGTGTAAATGTGAGTGTGCGAGCGTCTGGAATTTTTTCTCTGTAGGTGTGCATGTGATTGCAAGGGAGTCTTGTGTGGGTGAGTGTGAGTTTTGGGGTGTTGGTGGGTGTATGTGAGTGAATGTGTGACTGCATCTGTGTGTACATGTGTATTTGAACATGAATTTCTTTGTTCATGGGTGCGAGAGTTAGTGTGAATGAGTTAGTGTGTGACATTGTGTTTTGGTGTGGGGAGGTGTGTGAGAATGTGCAGGCGTTTGCAAGTGAGTGTGTCAGTGAGTTTGGGATTGAGTGGGCGTTGGTGCTTGGGTGCGGGAGTGTGAATGATTGTGTGAGGTTGGTTCTTGTGTGCGTTGGTGTGAGTGTGTGCGTGTGTGTGTGTGTATGTGTGTGAGTGCATGCAGTGGGAGATATGTGGGTGAGTATGAGAGTCAGTGAATGAGTGCATTTGTATGTTACTGTGTTGGCTTGGGTGTATTCACATGTCTGCGTATGCACGTGTGTTTTTTAAGTGTGATTGTGTTTTTCTGTGAGTGTGTGAATGTGAGGGTAGGGGTGTGTGTGTTGTCTCCTGTGTGTGTTCGCATGTGTGTTAGTGTTTGTTTATATCTGTGTGTGTTTCTGTGTTTGTACGTGTCTGATTACATTTGAGTGTGAATTTGTAAATATGTGCCTGAATGAGCGTGTGCATCTATGTTTGTGATTGTGGACGTTTGGGTGTGTGTACGTGTACATATCTGAGTGTGTATGGCTGTGAGTGTTTGTGAATGAGTCAGTGTGTGTGTGTATGGGTGTGTACGTGTGTGTGTGTGAGATGGGAACGGGTGTGCGTTTGTGATGTGTGTCAGTGTGTTGCCTCGGGTTTGAGTATCGATTCAATATTGTGGGTGAGTTTGTGGGTGAGTGTGTGTGTGAGAGAGTGTGAATGTCTGCATGTGTATGTTCATGTGTGTAAGTGTGTGTGAGGGTGAGTGTGTGACTTGTGTGGTTATAAGTGTGTAAGGGTGTGTGTGACTGTGTGTTGGCATCTGTGTATGTGTGTTTGTGTTTTCATGTGTATATGCTTGTGAGTGTGTAATTTTGTGTGTGTATAGGTGCGAGTCCATTTTTGAGTACGTATGAATATGTGAGTGAGAGCGAGAGTAGGTACATATGTGTGATTGTATGTGCGTATAGTGTTGAGTGTGTATTTCTGTGTGTGTGTAGGTGTGTGAGCCTATTTTTGAGTGTGAGTGTTTGTGACTTACTGTGTAAGTGTGTATGTTGGTGTGTGAGTGCTTGTGTCCAAGGGTGTATGTATATGAATGTTTTTGTGTAAGGGTTTTTGTGTGGGCTGGTGTGTGATGTGTACAATATTGTGTTTTGCGTTATGTGTCTGTGTGTTGTGTTTGTGTTTGTACTCGTGCATTTGTGTGTACGTGTAGGTTCATATGTGTGTGAGGGTGAATGTGTGTGTGCTTTTGAGTGTGTGTATGGGTGTGTGCAGCTGTGTTGGCATCTGTGTATGTGTGTGTTTACGTTTGTATGTTGTGCATAGGCTTGTGAGTGCGTATTTGTGTGTGTAGGTGTTTGAGATTATTTTTGAGTGTGAGTGAGTATAAATGTGTGAGTGACTGAAAGGGGGTACATATGTGATATGGCATGTACATATGTTTGTGAGGTGAGTGTGTGACTTCTGTGTTTATAAGTGTGTAAAGGTGTGTGTGACTGTGGGCATCGGTGCATGTGTGTTTGTGTTTTCATGTGTATATGCCTGGGAGTGTATATTCTTGTGTGTGTGTATAGGTGTGAGTCTATCTTTGAGTGAGTATGACTGTGTGAGTCAGAGTTAGAGTGGGTAAATTGAGTGATTGTATGTGTGTATATTTGTGAGTGTGTATTTCTGTGTGTGTGTAGGTGTGTGAGTCTACTTTTGAGTGCGAGTGAGTACGAAGGTGTGAGTGAGTGACAGGTGTGCATAATGTGTGATTGTATGTGCGTATATATGTGAGTGTGTATTTCTGTACGTGTGTAATGTGTGACTGTGTGTTGGCATGTGTGCTTGTGTTTTTACGTGTATATGCTTGTGAGTGTGCCTTTTTGTGTGTGTATAGGTGTGAGTCAATTTTTAAGTAAGTGCGTATGACTGTGTGAGTGAGAGTGAGAGTGGGTACCTATGTGTGATTGTATGTGTGTATACTTGTGAGTGCATATTTCTGCGTGTGTGAGTGTGTAAGTGTGGGTGTTTGTATCTGAGTTTGAGGGAATGTGAGAGAGTGTGTCTGTGTTTGTGTGTGTACGTTTGATAGCATGTGTCGGTGAGTGTGTGTCAGTGACAGTCTGCGTGAGAGTTTTATTCGTGGGAGTTGGCTTCTGTGTTTCAGTACGTATTTCAATGTGTGTGAGTTATGTGTGGGTGTGTGTGACGGGTCTTAGTGGGTTGGCTTATGGGTCAGAGTATGAATTCAAGGGTGTGTGTGTGTTTGTGTGTGTGAGTGTGAAAGCATGTGAATGCGTTTGGTGTGAGGGTGGGTGTGTGAGTGTTGGTGTTCATGGGTTTGTATGGGTGTGCATGAGTGTGTGTTGTCATCTGTGCATGTGGGCATTTGTGTTTGTAGGTGTATATGCTTGTGAGTGGGTATTTGTGTGTGGGTAGGTGTTTGAATCTCTTTTTGAGTGTGAGTGAGTATAAATGTTTGAGTGACGGAAAGGGGGTACATATGTGATATTGTATGTACCTGTTTGTGAGTGTGTATTTTTGTGTGTGTAGAGGTGTGAGTCTATTTTTGAGTAAGGGGGTATGAGTGTGTGAGTCGGAGTAAGAGTGGGGACATAGGTGTGACTGTATGTGCGTATATTTGTGAGTATGTATTTCTGTGTGTGGGTGTGGGTGTGTGAGTCTGTTTTTGAGTGTGAGTGAGTATGAATGTATGAGTGAATGACGGGGTGCATAGGTGTGATTGTATGGGCACATGTTTGTGAGTCCGTATTTCTGTGTGTGTGGGTGTGTAAGAGGGTGTATAAATGTGTGTTTCAGTGAATGCGAGAGAGCGTATTCCCGTGTGTGTTTGTGTTTCTGTGTGTGTGTGATTGCATGTGGTGTTGAGTGTGTGAGTGTGAGTGACAGAGTCAATGTGAGAATTTTGTTTTTGTGAGTTGGCTTGTGTGTCTGTGTGTGTTTGAATGTGTATGTGAGGGGTGAGTGTGTGTATTTGTGTGATGTGTCTTAGTGGGTTGGCATGTGTGTCTGAGTATGGATTCAAATGCTTTGGAGGGTGTTTGTGTGTGAGTGCGAGACAGAGTAAATGTGTAAACGTGTAGGTGTATGAGCGTGTGAGTTTTGAATGTGTGTGTAAGTGACTGTGCGGGAGTGTAAATGTGAGTGTGCGAGCGTCTGGAATTTTTTCTCTGTAGGTGTGCATGTGATTGCAAGGGAGTCTTGTGTGGGTGAGTGTGAGTTTTGGGGTGTTGGTGGGTGTATGTGAGTGAATGTGTGACTGCATCTGTGTGTACATGTGTATTTGAACATGAATTTCTTTGTTCATGGGTGCGAGAGTTAGTGTGAATGAGTTAGTGTGTGACATTGTGTTTTGGTGTGGGGAGGTGTGTGAGAATGTGCAGGCGTTTGCAAGTGAGTGTGTCAGTGAGTTTGGGATTGAGTGTGCATTGGTACTTGGGTGCGGGAGTGTGAATGATTGTGTGAGGTTGGTTATTGTGTGCATTGGTGTGAGTGTGTGCGTGTGTGTGTATGTGTGTGAGTGCATGCAGTGGGAGATATGTGGGTGAGTATGAGAGTCAGTGAATGAGTGCATTTGTATGTTACTGTGTTGGCTTGGGTGTATTCACATGTCTGCGTATGCACGTGTGTTTTTTAAGTGTGATTGTGTTTTTCTGTGAGTGTGTGAATGTGAGGGTAGGGGTGTGTGTGTTGTCTCCTGTGTGTGTTCGCATGTGTGTTAGTGTTTGTTTATATCTGTGTGTGTTTCTGTGTTTGTACGTGTCTGATTACATTTGAGTGTGAATTTGTAAATATGTGCCTGAATGAGCGTGTGCATCTATGTTTGTGATTGTGGACGTTTGGGTGTGTGTATGTGTACATATCTGAGTGTGTATGGCTGTGAGTGTTTGTGAATGAGTCAGTGTGTGTGTGTATGGGTGTGTACGTGTGTGTGTGTGAGATGGGAACGGGTGTGCGTTTGTGATGTGTGTCAGTGTGTTGCCTCGGGTTTGAGTATCGATTCAATATTGTGGGTGAGTTTGTGGGTGAGTGTGTGTGTGAGAGAGTGTGAATGTCTGCATGTGTATGTTCATGTGTGTAAGTGTGTGTGAGGGTGAGTGTGTGACTTGTGTGGTTATAAGTGTGTAAGGGTGTGTGTGACTGTGTGTTGGCATCTGTGTATGTGTGTTTGTGTTTTCATGTGTATATGCTTGTGAGTGTGTAATTTTGTGTGTGTATAGGTGCGAGTCCATTTTTGAGTACGTATGAATATGTGAGTGAGAGCGAGAGTAGGTACATATGTGTGATTGTATGTGCGTATAGTGTTGAGTGTGTATTTCTGTGTGTGTGTAGGTGTGTGAGCCTATTTTTGAGTGTGTGTTTGTGACTTACTGTGTAAGTGTGTATGTTGGTGTGTGAGTGCTTGTGTCCAAGGGTGTATGTATATGACTGTTTTTGTGTAAGGGTTTTTGTGTGTGCTGGTGTGTGATGTGTACAATACTGTGTTTTGCGTTATGTGTCTGTGTGTTGTGTTTGTGTTTGTACTCGTGCATTTGTGTGTACGTGTAGGTTCATATGTGTGTGAGGGTGAATGTGTGTGTGCTTTTGAGTGTGTGTATGGGTGTGTGCAGGTGTGTTGGCATCTGTGTATGTGTGTGATTATGTTTGTATGTGCATAGGCTTGTGAGTGCGTATTTGTGTGTGTAGGTGTTTGAGATTATTTTTGAGTGTGAGTGAGTATAAATGTGTGAGTGACTGAAAGGGGGTACATATGTGATATGGCATGTACATATGTTTGTGAGGTGAGTGTGTGACTTCTGTGTTTATAAGTGTGTAAAGTGTGTGTGACTGTTGGCATCGGTGCATGTGTGTTTGTGTTTTCATGTGTATATGCCTGGGAGTGTATATTCTTGTGTGTGTATAGGTGTGAGTCTATCTTTGAGTGAGTGAGTATGACTGTGTGAGTCAGAGTTAGAGTGGGTAAATTGTGTGATTGTATGTGTGTATATTTGTGAGTGTGTATTTCTGTGTGTGTGTAGGTGTGTGAGTCTACTTTTGAGTGCGAGTGAGTACGAAGGTGTGAGTGAGTGACAGGTGTGCATAATGTGTGATTGTATGTGCGTATATATGTGAGTGTGTATTTCTGTACGTGTGTAATGTGTGACTGTGTGTTGGCATGTGTGCTTGTGTTTTGACGTGTATATGCTTGTGAGTGTGCCTTTTTGTGTGTGTATAGGTGTGAGTCAATTTTTAAGTAAGTGCGTATGACTGTGTGAGTGAGAGTGAGAGTGGGTACCTATGTGTGATTGTATGTGTGTATACTTGTGAGTGCATATTTCTGCGTGTGTGAGTGTGTAAGTGTGGGTGTTTGTATCTGAGTTTGAGGGAATGTGAGAGAGTGTGTCTGTGTTTGTGTGTGTACGTTTGATAGCATGTGTCGGTGAGTGTGTGTCAGTGACAGTCTGCGTGAGAGTTTTATTCGTGGGAGTTGGCTTCTGTGTTTCAGTACGTATTTCAATGTGTGTGAGTTATGTGTGGGTGTGTGTGACTGATGGGTCTTAGTGGGTTGGCTTATGGGTCAGAGTATGAATTCAAGGGTGTGTGTGTGTTTGTGTGTGTGAGTGTGAAAGCATGTGAATGCGTTTGGTGTGAGGGTGGGTGTGTGAGTGTTGGTGTTCATGGGTTTGTATGGGTGTGCATGAGTGTGTGTTGTCATCTGTGCATGTGGGCATTTGTGTTTGTAGGTGTATATGCTTGTGAGTGGGTATTTGTGTGTGGGTAGGTGTTTGAATCTCTTTTTGAGTGTGAGTGAGTATAAATGTTTGAGTGACGGAAAGGGGGTACATATGTGATATTGTATGTACCTGTTTGTGAGTGTGTATTTTTGTGTGTGTAGAGGTGTGAGTCTATTTTTGAGTAAGGGGGTATGAGTGTGTGAGTCGGAGTAAGAGTGGGGACATAGGTGTGACTGTATGTGCGTATATTTGTGAGTATGTATTTCTGTGTGTGGGTGTGGGTGTGTGAGTCTGTTTTTGAGTGTGAGTGAGTATGAATGTGTGAGTGAATGACGGGGTGCATATGTGTGATTGTATGGGCACATGTTTGTGAGTCTGTATTTCTGTGTGTGTGGGTGTGTAAGAGGGTGTATAAATGTGTGTTTCAGTGAATGCGAGAGAGCGTATTCCCGTGTGTGTTTGTGTTTCTGTGTGTGTGTGATTGCATGTGGTGTTGAGTGTGTGAGTGTGAGTGACAGAGTCAATGTGAGAATTTTGTTTTTGTGAGTTGGCTTGTGTGTCTGTGTGTGTTTGAATGTGTATGTGAGGGGTGAGTGTGTGTATTTGTGTGATGTGTCTTAGTGGGTTGGCATGTGTGTCTGAGTATGGATTCAAATGCTTTGGAGGGTGTTTGTGTGTGAGTGCGAGACAGAGTAAATGTGTAAACGTGTAGGTGTATGAGCGTGTGAGTTTTGAATGTGTGTGTAAGTGACTGTGCGGGAGTGTAAATGTGAGTGTGCGAGCGTCTGGAATTTTTTTCTCTGTAGGTGTGCATGTGATTGCAAGGGAGTCATGTGTGGGTGAGTGTGAGTGTGAGTTTTGGGGTGTTGGTGGGTGGATGTGAGTGAATGTGTGACTGCATCTGTGTGTACATGTGTATTTGAACATGAATTTCTTTGTTCATGGGTGCGAGAGTTAGTGTGAATGAGTTAGTGTGTGACATTGTGTTTTGGTGTGGGGAGGTGTGTGAGAATGTGCAGGCGTTTGCAAGTGAGTGTGTCAGTGAGTTTGGGATTGAGTGGGCGTTGGTGCTTGGGTGCGGGAGTGTGAATGATTGTGTGAGGTTGGTTCTTGTGTGCGTTGGTGTGAGTGTGTGCGTGTGTGTGTGTATGTGTGTGAGTGCATGCAGTGGGAGATATGTGGGTGAGTATGAGAGTCAGTGAATGAGTGCATTTGTATGTTACTGTGTTGGCTTGGGTGTATTCACATGTCTGCGTATGCACGTGTGTTTTTTAAGTGTGATTGTGTTTTTCTGTGAGTGTGTGAATGTGAGGGTAGGGGTGTGTGTGTTGTCTCCTGTGTGTGTTCACATGTGTGTTAGTGTTTGTTTATATCTGTGTGTGTTTCTGTGTTTGTACGTGTCTGATTACATTTGAGTGTGAATTTGTAAATATGTGCATGAATGAGCGTGTGCATCTATGTTTGTGATTGTGGACGTTTGGGTGTGTGTACGTGTACATATCTGAGTGTGTATGGCTGTGAGTGTTTGTGAATGAGTCAGTGTGTGTGTGTATGGGTGTGTACGTGTGTGTGTGTGAGATGGGAACGGGTGTGCGTTTGTGATGTGTGTCAGTGTGTTGCCTCGGGTTTGAGTATCGATTCAATATTGTGGGTGATTTTGTGGGTGAGTGTGTGTGTGAGAGAGTGTGAATGTCTGCATGTGTATGTTCATATGTGTGTAAGTGTGTGTGAGGGTGAGTGTGTGACTTGTGTGGTTATAAGTGTGTAAGGGTGTGTGTGACTGTGTGTTGGCATCTGTGTATGTGTGTTTGTGTTTTCATGTGTATATGCTTGTGAGTGTGTAATTTTGTGTGTGTATAGGTGCGAGTCCATTTTTGAGTACGTATGAATATGTGAGTGAGAGCGAGAGTAGGTACATATGTGTGATTGTATGTGCGTATAGTGTTGAGTGTGTATTTCTGTGTGTGTGTAGGTGTGTGAGCCTATTTTTGAGTGTGTGTTTGTGACTTACTGTGTAAGTGTGTATGTTGGTGTGTGAGTGCTTGTGTCCAAGGGTGTATGTATATGAATGTTTTTGTGTAAGGGTTTTTGTGTGTGCTGGTGTGTGATGTGTACAATACTGTGTTTTGCGTTATGTGTCTGTGTGTTGTGTTTGTGTTTGTACTCGTGCATTTGTGTGTACGTGTAGGTTCATATGTGTGTGAGGGTGAATGTGTGTGTGCTTTTGAGTGTGTGTATGGGTGTGTGCAGGTGTGTTGGAATCTGTGTATGTGTGTGATTATGTTTGTATGTGCATAGGCTTGTGAGTGCGTATTTGTGTGTGTAGGTGTTTGAGATTATTTTTGAGTGTGAGTGAGTATAAATGTGTGAGTGACTGAAAGGGGGTACATATGTGATATGGCATGTACATATGTTTGTGAGGTGAGTGTGTGACTTCTGTGTTTATAAGTGTGTAAAGTGTGTGTGACTGTTGGCATCGGTGCATGTGTGTTTGTGTTTTCATGTGTATATGCCTGGGAGTGTATATTCTTGTGTGTGTATAGGTGTGAGTCTATCTTTGAGTGAGTGAGTATGACTGTGTGAGTCAGAGTTAGAGTGGGTAAATTGTGTGATTGTATGTGTGTATATTTGTGAGTGTGTATTTCTGTGTGTGTGTAGGTGTGTGAGTCTACTTTTGAGTGCGAGTGAGTACGAAGGTGTGAGTGAGTGACAGGTGTGCATAATGTGTGATTGTATGTGCGTATATATGTGAGTGTGTATTTCCGTACGTGTGTAATGTGTGACTGTGTGTTGGCATGTGTGCTTGTGTTTTTACGTGTATATGCTTGTGAGTGTGCCTTTTTGTGTGTGTATAGGTGTGAGTCAATTTTTAAGTAAGTGCGTATGACTGTGTGAGTGAGAGTGAGAGTGGGTACCTATGTGTGATTGTATGTGTGTATACTTGTGAGTGCATATTTCTGCGTGTGTGAGTGTGTAAGTGTGGGTGTTTGTATCTGAGTTTGAGGGAATGTGAGAGAGTGTGTCTGTGTTTGTGTGTGTACGTTTGATAGCATGTGTCGGTGAGTGTGTGTCAGTGACAGTCTGCGTGAGAGTTTTATTCGTGGGAGTTGGCTTCTGTGTTTCAGTACGTATTTCAATGTGTGTGAGTTATGTGTGGGTGTGTGTGACTGATGGGTCTTAGTGGGTTGGCTTATGGGTCAGAGTATGAATTCAAGGGTGTGTGTGTGTTTGTGTGTGTGAGTGTGAAAGCATGTGAATGCGTTTGGTGTGAGGGTGGGTGTGTGAGTGTTGGTGTTCATGGGTTTGTATGGGTGTGCATGAGTGTGTGTTGTCATCTGTGCATGTGGGCATTTGTGTTTGTAGGTGTATATGCTTGTGAGTGGGTATTTGTGTGTGGGTAGGTGTTTGAATCTCTTTTTGAGTGTGAGTGAGTATAAATGTTTGAGTGACGGAAAGGGGGTACATATGTGATATTGTATGTACCTGTTTGTGAGTGTGTATTTTTGTGTGTGTAGAGGTGTGAGTCTATTTTTGAGTAAGGGGGTATGAGTGTGTGAGTCGGAGTAAGAGTGGGGACATAGGTGTGACTGTATGTGCGTATATTTGTGAGTATGTATTTCTGTGTGTGGGTGTGGGTGTGTGAGTCTGTTTTTGAGTGTGAGTGAGTATGAATGTGTGAGTGAATGACGGGGTGCATAGGTGTGATTGTATGGGCACATGTTTGTGAGTCCGTATTTCTGTGTGTGTGGGTGTGTAAGAGGGTGTATAAATGTGTGTTTCAGTGAATGCGAGAGAGCGTATTCCCGTGTGTGTTTGTGTTTCTGTGTGTGTGTGATTGCATGTGGTGTTGAGTGTGTGAGTGTGAGTGACAGAGTCAATGTGAGAATTTTGTTTTTGTGAGTTGGCTTGTGTGTCTGTGTGTGTTTGAATGTGTATGTGAGGGGTGAGTGTGTGTATTTGTGTGATGTGTCTTAGTGGGTTGGCATGTGTGTCTGAGTATGGATTCAAATGCTTTGGAGGGTGTTTGTGTGTGAGTGCGAGACAGAGTAAATGTGTAAACGTGTAGGTGTATGAGCGTGTGAGTTTTGAATGTGTGTGTAAGTGACTGTGCGGGAGTGTAAATGTGAGTGTGCGAGCGTCTGGAATTTTTTCTCTGTAGGTGTGCATGTGATTGCAAGGGAGTCTTGTGTGGGTGAGTGTGAGTTTTGGGGTGTTGGTGGGTGTATGTGAGTGAATGTGTGACTGCATCTGTGTGTACATGTGTATTTGAACATGAATTTCTTTGTTCATGGGTGCGAGAGTTAGTGTGAATGAGTTAGTGTGTGACATTGTGTTTTGGTGTGGGGAGGTGTGTGAGAATGTGCAGGCGTTTGCAAGTGAGTGTGTCAGTGAGTTTGGGATTGAGTGGGCGTTGGTGCTTGGGTGCGGGAGTGTGAATGATTGTGTGAGGTTGGTTCTTGTGTGCGTTGGTGTGAGTGTGTGCGTGTGTGTGTGTATGTGTGTGAGTGCATGCAGTGGGAGATATGTGGGTGAGTATGAGAGTCAGTGAATGAGTGCATTTGTATGTTACTGTGTTGGCTTGGGTGTATTCACATGTCTGCGTATGCACGTGTGTTTTTTAAGTGTGATTGTGTTTTTCTGTGAGTGTGTGAATGTGAGGGTAGGGGTGTGTGTGTTGTCTCCTGTGTGTGTTCACATGTGTGTTAGTGTTTGTTTATATCTGTGTGTGTTTCTGTGTTTGTACGTGTCTGATTACATTTGAGTGTGAATTTGTAAATATGTGCATGAATGAGCGTGTGCATCTATGTTTGTGATTGTGGACGTTTGGGTGTGTGTACGTGTACATATCTGAGTGTGTATGGCAGTGAGTGTTTGTGAATGAGTCAGTGTGTGTGTGTATGGGTGTGTACGTGTGTGTGTGTGAGATGGGAACGGGTGTGCGTTTGTGATGTGTGTCAGTGTGTTGCCTCGGGTTTGAGTATCGATTCAATATTGTGGGTGAGTTTGTGCTTGAGTGTGTGTGTGAGAGAGTGTGAATGTCTGCATGTGTATGTTCATATGTGTGTAAGTGTGTGTGAGGGTGAGTGTGTGACTTGTGTGGTTATAAGTGTGTAAGGGTGTGTGTGACTGTGGGTTGGCATCTGTGTATGTGTGTTTGTGTTTTCATGTGTATATGCTTGTGAGTGTGTAATTTTGTGTGTGTATAGGTGCGAGTCCATTTTTGAGTACGTATGAATATGTGAGTGAGAGCGAGAGTAGGTACATATGTGTGATTGTATGTGCGTATAGTGTTGAGTGTGTATTTCTGTGTGTGTGTAGGTGTGTGAGCCTATTTTTGAGTGTGTGTTTGTGACTTACTGTGTAAGTGTGTATGTTGGTGTGTGAGTGCTTGTGTCCAAGGGTGTATGTATATGAATGTTTTTGTGTAAGGGTTTTTGTGTGTACTGGTGTGTGATGTGTACAATACTGTGTCTTGCGTTATGTGTCTGTGTGTTGTGTTTGTGTTTGTACTCGTGCATTTGTGTGTACGTGTAGGTTCATATGTGTGTGAGGGTGAATGTGTGTGTGCTTTTGAGTGTGTGTATGGGTGTGTGCAGGTGTGTTGGCATCTGTGTATGTGTGTGATTATGTTTGTATGTGCATAGGCTTGTGAGTGCGTATTTGTGTGTGTAGGTGTTTGAGATTATTTTTGAGTGTGAGTGAGTATAAATGTGTGAGTGACTGAAAGGGGGTACATATGTGATATGGCATGTACATATGTTTGTGAGGTGAGTGTGTGACTTCTGTGTTTATAAGTGTGTAAAGTGTGTGTGACTGTTGGCATCGGTGCATGTGTGTTTGTGTTTTCATGTGTATATGCCTGGGAGTGTATATTCTTGTGTGTGTATAGGTGTGAGTCTATCTTTGAGTGAGTGAGTATGACTGTGTGAGTCAGAGTTAGAGTGGGTAAATTGTGTGATTGTATGTGTGTATATTTGTGAGTGTGTATTTCTGTGTGTGTGTAGGTGTGTGAGTCTACTTTTGAGTGCGAGTGAGTACGAAGGTGTGAGTGAGTGACAGGTGTGCATAATGTGTGATTGTATGTGCGTATATATGTGAGTGTGTATTTCCGTACGTGTGTAATGTGTGACTGTGTGTTGGCATGTGTGCTTGTGTTTTTACGTGTATATGCTTGTGAGTGTGCCTTTTTGTGTGTGTATAGGTGTGAGTCAATTTTTAAGTAAGTGCGTATGACTGTGTGAGTGAGAGTGAGAGTGGGTACCTATGTGTGATTGTATGTGTGTATACTTGTGAGTGCATATTTCTGCGTGTGTGAGTGTGTAAGTGTGGGTGTTTGTATCTGAGTTTGAGGGAATGTGAGAGAGTGTGTCTGTGTTTGTGTGTGTACGTTTGATAGCATGTGTCGGTGAGTGTGTGTCAGTGACAGTCTGCGTGAGAGTTTTATTCGTGGGAGTTGGCTTCTGTGTTTCAGTACGTATTTCAATGTGTGTGAGTTATGTGTGGGTGTGTGTGACTGATGGGTCTTAGTGGGTTGGCTTATGGGTCAGAGTATGAATTCAAGGGTGTGTGTGTGTTTGTGTGTGTGAGTGTGAAAGCATGTGAATGCGTTTGGTGTGAGGGTGGGTGTGTGAGTGTTGGTGTTCATGGGTTTGTATGGGTGTGCATGAGTGTGTGTTGTCATCTGTGCATGTGGGCATTTGTGTTTGTAGGTGTATATGCTTGTGAGTGGGTATTTGTGTGTGGGTAGGTGTTTGAATCTCTTTTTGAGTGTGAGTGAGTATAAATGTTTGAGTGACGGAAAGGGGGTACATATGTGATATTGTATGTACCTGTTTGTGAGTGTGTATTTTTGTGTGTGTAGAGGTGTGAGTCTATTTTTGAGTAAGGGGGTATGAGTGTGTGAGTCGGAGTAAGAGTGGGGACATAGGTGTGACTGTATGTGCGTATATTTGTGAGTATGTATTTCTGTGTGTGGGTGTGGGTGTGTGAGTCTGTTTTTGAGTGTGAGTGAGTATGAATGTGTGAGTGAATGACGGGGTGCATAGGTGTGATTGTATGGGCACATGTTTGTGAGTCCGTATTTCTGTGTGTGTGGGTGTGTAAGAGGGTGTATAAATGTGTGTTTCAGTGAATGCGAGAGAGCGTATTCCCGTGTGTGTTTGTGTTTCTGTGTGTGTGTGATTGCATGTGGTGTTGAGTGTGTGAGTGTGAGTGACAGAGTCAATGTGAGAATTTTGTTTTTGTGAGTTGGCTTGTGTGTCTGTGTGTGTTTGAATGTGTATGTGAGGGGTGAGTGTGTGTATTTGTGTGATGTGTCTTAGTGGGTTGGCATGTGTGTCTGAGTATGGATTCAAATGCTTTGGAGGGTGTTTGTGTGTGAGTGCGAGACAGAGTAAATGTGTAAACGTGTAGGTGTATGAGCGTGTGAGTTTTGAATGTGTGTGTAAGTGACTGTGCGGGAGTGTAAATGTGAGTGTGCGAGCGTCTGGAATTTTTTCTCTGTAGGTGTGCATGTGATTGCAAGGGAGTCTTGTGTGGGTGAGTGTGAGTTTTGGGGTGTTGGTGGGTGTATGTGAGTGAATGTGTGACTGCATCTGTGTGTACATGTGTATTTGAACATGAATTTCTTTGTTCATGGGTGCGAGAGTTAGTGTGAATGAGTTAGTGTGTGACATTGTGTTTTGGTGTGGGGAGGTGTGTGAGAATGTGCAGGCGTTTGCAAGTGAGTGTGTCAGTGAGTTTGGGATTGAGTGGGCGTTGGTGCTTGGGTGCGGGAGTGTGAATGATTGTGTGAGGTTGGTTCTTGTGTGCGTTGGTGTGAGTGTGTGCGTGTGTGTGTGTATGTGTGTGAGTGCATGCAGTGGGAGATATGTGGGTGAGTATGAGAGTCAGTGAATGAGTGCATTTGTATGTTACTGTGTTGGCTTGGGTGTATTCACATGTCTGCGTATGCACGTGTGTTTTTTAAGTGTGATTGTGTTTTTCTGTGAGTGTGTGAATGTGAGGGTAGGGGTGTGTGTGTTGTCTCCTGTGTGTGTTCACATGTGTGTTAGTGTTTGTTTATATCTGTGTGTGTTTCTGTGTTTGTACGTGTCTGATTACATTTGAGTGTGAATTTGTAAATATGTGCATGAATGAGCGTGTGCATCTATGTTTGTGATTGTGGACGTTTGGGTGTGTGTACGTGTACATATCTGAGTGTGTATGGCAGTGAGTGTTTGTGAATGAGTCAGTGTGTGTGTGTATGGGTGTGTACGTGTGTGTGTGTGAGATGGGAACGGGTGTGCGTTTGTGATGTGTGTCAGTGTGTTGCCTCGGGTTTGAGTATCGATTCAATATTGTGGGTGAGTTTGTGCTTGAGTGTGTGTGTGAGAGAGTGTGAATGTCTGCATGTGTATGTTCATATGTGTGTAAGTGTGTGTGAGGGTGAGTGTGTGACTTGTGTGGTTATAAGTGTGTAAGGGTGTGTGTGACTGTGTGTTGGCATCTGTGTATGTGTGTTTGTGTTTTCATGTGTATATGCTTGTGAGTGTGTAATTTTGTGTGTGTATAGGTGCGAGTCCATTTTTGAGTACGTATGAATATGTGAGTGAGAGCGAGAGTAGGTACATATGTGTGATTGTATGTGCGTATACTGTTGAGTGTGTATTTCTGTGTGTGTGTAGGTGTGTGAGCCTATTTTTGAGTGTGTGTTTGTGACTTACTGTGTAAGTGTGTATGTTGGTGTGTGAGTGCTTGTGTCCAAGGGTGTATGTATATGAATGTTTTTGTGTAAGGGTTTTTGTGTGTGCTGGTGTGTGATGTGTACAATACTGTGTCTTGCGTTATGTGTCTGTGTGTTGTGTTTGTGTTTGTACTCGTGCATTTGTGTGTACGTGTAGGTTCATATGTGTGTGAGGGTGAATGTGTGTGTGCTTTTGAGTGTGTGTATGGGTGTGTGCAGGTGTGTTGGCATCTGTGTATGTGTGTGATTATGTTTGTATGTGCATAGGCTTGTGAGTGCGTATTTGTGTGTGTAGGTGTTTGAGATTATTTTTGAGTGTGAGTGAGTATAAATGTGTGAGTGACTGAAAGGGGGTACATATGTGATATGGCATGTACATATGTTTGTGAGGTGAGTGTGTGACTTCTGTGTTTATAAGTGTGTAAAGTGTGTGTGACTGTTGGCATCGGTGCATGTGTGTTTGTGTTTTCATGTGTATATGCCTGGGAGTGTATATTCTTGTGTGTGTATAGGTGTGAGTCTATCTTTGAGTGAGTGAGTATGACTGTGTGAGTCAGAGTTAGAGTGGGTAAATTGTGTGATTGTATGTGTGTATATTTGTGAGTGTGTATTTCTGTGTGTGTGTAGGTGTGTGAGTCTACTTTTGAGTGTGAGTGAGTACGAAGGTGTGAGTGAGTGACAGGTGTGCATAATGTGTGATTGTATGTGCGTATATATGTGAGTGTGTATTTCTGTACGTGTGTAATGTGTGACTGTGTGTTGGCATGTGTGCTTGTGTTTTTACGTGTATATGCTTGTGAGTGTGCCTTTTTGTGTGTGTATAGGTGTGAGTCAATTTTTAAGTAAGTGCGTATGACTGTGTGAGTGAGAGTGAGAGTGGGTACCTATGTGTGATTGTATGTGTGTATACTTGTGAGTGCATATTTCTGCGTGTGTGAGTGTGTAAGTGTGGGTGTTTGTATCTGAGTTTGAGGGAATGTGAGAGAGTGTGTCTGTGTTTGTGTGTGTACGTTTGATAGCATGTGTCGGTGAGTGTGTGTCAGTGACAGTCTGCGTGAGAGTTTTATTCGTGGGAGTTGGCTTCTGTGTTTCAGTACGTATTTCAATGTGTGTGAGTTATGTGTGGGTGTGTGTGACTGATGGGTCTTAGTGGGTTGGCTTATGGGTCAGAGTATGAATTCAAGGGTGTGTGTGTGTGAGTGTGAAAGCATGTGAATGCGTTTGGTGTGAGGGTGGGTGTGTGAGTGTTGGTGTTCATGGGTTTGTATGGGTGTGCATGAGTGTGTGTTGTCATCTGTGCATGTGGGCATTTGTGTTTGTAGGTGTATATGCTTGTGAGTGGGTATTTGTGTGTGGGTAGGTGTTTGAATCTCTTTTTGAGTGTGAGTGAGTATAAATGTTTGAGTGACGGAAAGGGGGTACATATGTGATATTGTATGTACCTGTTTGTGAGTGTGTATTTTTGTGTGTGTAGAGGTGTGAGTCTATTTTTGAGTAAGGGGGTATGAGTGTGTGAGTCGGAGTAAGAGTGGGGACATAGGTGTGACTGTATGTGCGTATATTTGTGAGTATGTATTTCTGTGTGTGTGTGTGGGTGTGTGAGTCTGTTTTTGAGTGTGAGTGAGTATGAATGTGTGAGTGAATGACGGGGTGCATATGTGTGATTGTATGGGCACATGTTTGTGAGTCCGTATTTCTGTGTGTGTGGGTGTGTAAGAGGGTGTATAAATGTGTGTTTCAGTGAATGCGAGAGAGCGTATTCCCGTGTGTGTTTGTGTTTCTGTGTGTGTGTGATTGCATGTGGTGTTGAGTGTGTGAGTGTGAGTGACAGAGTCAATGTGAGAATTTTGTTTTTGTGAGTTGGCTTGTGTGTCTGTGTGTGTTTGAATGTGTATGTGAGGGGTGAGTGTGTGTATTTGTGTGATGTGTCTTAGTGGGTTGGCATGTGTGTCTGAGTATGGATTCAAATGCTTTGGAGGGTGTTTGTGTGTGAGTGCGAGACAGAGTAAATGTGTAAACGTGTAGGTGTATGAGCGTGTGAGTTTTGAATGTGTGTGTAAGTGACTGTGCGGGAGTGTAAATGTGAGTGTGTGAGCATCTGGAATTTTTTCTCTGTAGGTGTGCATGTGATTGCAAGGGAGTCATGTGTGGGTGAGTGTGAGTTTTGGGGTGTTGGTGGGTGGATGTGAGTGAATGTGTGACTGCATCTGTGTGTACATGTGTATTTGAACATGAATTTCTTTGTTCATGGGTGCGAGAGTTAGTGTGAATGAGTTAGTGTGTGACATTGTGTTTTGGTGTGGGGAGGTGTGTGAGAATGTGCAGGCGTTTGCAAGTGAGTGTGTCAGTGAGTTTGGGATTGAGTGTGCATTGGTGCTTGGGTGCGGGAGTGTGAATGATTGTGTGAGGTTGGTTATTGTGTGCATTGGTGTGAGTGTGTGCGTGTGTGTGTATGTGTGTGAGTGCATGCAGTGGGAGATATGTGGGTGAGTATGAGAGTCAGTGAATGAGTGCATTTGTATGTTACTGTGTTGGCTTGGGTGTATTCACATGTCTGCGTATGCACGTGTGTTTTTTAAGTGTGATTGTGTTTTTCTGTGAGTGTGTGAATGTGAGGGTAGGGGTGTGTGTGTTGTCTCCTGTGTGTGTTCGCATGTGTGTTAGTGTTTGTTTATATCTGTGTGTGTTTCTGTGTTTGTACGTGTCTGATTACATTTGAGTGTGAATTTGTAAATATGTGCCTGAATGAGCGTGTGCATCTATGTTTGTGATTGTGGACGTTTGGGTGTGTGTACGTGTACATATCTGAGTGTGTATGGCTGTGAGTGTTTGTGAATGAGTCAGTGTGTGTGTGTATGGGTGTGTACGTGTGTGTGTGTGAGATGGGAATGGGTGTGCGTTTG
Organism: Castor canadensis; assembly: GCF_047511655.1. NCBI lineage: Eukaryota > Metazoa > Chordata > Mammalia > Rodentia > Castoridae > Castor > Castor canadensis. The sequence goes on along the minus strand of NC_133386.1, from coordinate 83,254,081 downwards.
TGATGTGTGTCAGTGTGTTGCCTCGGGTTTGAGTATCGATTCAATATTGTGGGTGAGTTTGTGGGTGAGTGTGTGTGTGAGAGAGTGTGAATGTCTGCATGTGTATGTTCATGTGTGTAAGTGTGTGTGAGGGTGAGTGTGTGACTTGTGTGGTTATAAGTGTGTAAGGGTGTGTGTGACTGTGTGTTGGCATCTGTGTATGTGTGTTTGTGTTTTCATGTGTATATGCTTGTGAGTGTGTAATTTTGTGTGTGTATAGGTGCGAGTCCATTTTTGAGTACGTATGAATATGTGAGTGAGAGCGAGAGTAGGTACATATGTGTGATTGTATGTGCGTATAGTGTTGAGTGTGTATTTCTGTGTGTGTGTAGGTGTGTGAGCCTATTTTTGAGTGTGAGTGTTTGTGACTTACTGTGTAAGTGTGTATGTTGGTGTGTGAGTGCTTGTGTCCAAGGGTGTATGTATATGAATGTTTTTGTGTAAGGGTTTTTGTGTGGGCTGGTGTGTGATGTGTACAATATTGTGTTTTGCGTTATGTGTCTGTGTGTTGTGTTTGTGTTTGTACTCGTGCATTTGTGTGTACGTGTAGGTTCATATGTGTGTGAGGGTGAATGTGTGTGTGCTTTTGAGTGTGTGTATGGGTGTGTGCAGCTGTGTTGGCATCTGTGTATGTGTGTGTTTACGTTTGTATGTTGTGCATAGGCTTGTGAGTGCGTATTTGTGTGTGTAGGTGTTTGAGATTATTTTTGAGTGTGAGTGAGTATAAATGTGTGAGTGACTGAAAGGGGGTACATATGTGATATGGCATGTACATATGTTTGTGAGGTGAGTGTGTGACTTCTGTGTTTATAAGTGTGTAAAGGTGTGTGTGACTGTGGGCATCGGTGCATGTGTGTTTGTGTTTTCATGTGTATATGCCTGGGAGTGTATATTCTTGTGTGTGTGTATAGGTGTGAGTCTATCTTTGAGTGAGTATGACTGTGTGAGTCAGAGTTAGAGTGGGTAAATTGAGTGATTGTATGTGTGTATATTTGTGAGTGTGTATTTCTGTGTGTGTGTAGGTGTGTGAGTCTACTTTTGAGTGCGAGTGAGTACGAAGGTGTGAGTGAGTGACAGGTGTGCATAATGTGTGATTGTATGTGCGTATATATGTGAGTGTGTATTTCTGTACGTGTGTAATGTGTGACTGTGTGTTGGCATGTGTGCTTGTGTTTTTACGTGTATATGCTTGTGAGTGTGCCTTTTTGTGTGTGTATAGGTGTGAGTCAATTTTTAAGTAAGTGCGTATGACTGTGTGAGTGAGAGTGAGAGTGGGTACCTATGTGTGATTGTATGTGTGTATACTTGTGAGTGCATATTTCTGCGTGTGTGAGTGTGTAAGTGTGGGTGTTTGTATCTGAGTTTGAGGGAATGTGAGAGAGTGTGTCTGTGTTTGTGTGTGTACGTTTGATAGCATGTGTCGGTGAGTGTGTGTCAGTGACAGTCTGCGTGAGAGTTTTATTCGTGGGAGTTGGCTTCTGTGTTTCAGTACGTATTTCAATGTGTGTGAGTTATGTGTGGGTGTGTGTGACGGGTCTTAGTGGGTTGGCTTATGGGTCAGAGTATGAATTCAAGGGTGTGTGTGTGTTTGTGTGTGTGAGTGTGAAAGCATGTGAATGCGTTTGGTGTGAGGGTGGGTGTGTGAGTGTTGGTGTTCATGGGTTTGTATGGGTGTGCATGAGTGTGTGTTGTCATCTGTGCATGTGGGCATTTGTGTTTGTAGGTGTATATGCTTGTGAGTGGGTATTTGTGTGTGGGTAGGTGTTTGAATCTCTTTTTGAGTGTGAGTGAGTATAAATGTTTGAGTGACGGAAAGGGGGTACATATGTGATATTGTATGTACCTGTTTGTGAGTGTGTATTTTTGTGTGTGTAGAGGTGTGAGTCTATTTTTGAGTAAGGGGGTATGAGTGTGTGAGTCGGAGTAAGAGTGGGGACATAGGTGTGACTGTATGTGCGTATATTTGTGAGTATGTATTTCTGTGTGTGGGTGTGGGTGTGTGAGTCTGTTTTTGAGTGTGAGTGAGTATGAATGTGTGAGTGAATGACGGGGTACATAGGTGTGATTGTACGGGCCTATGTTTGTGAGTCCGTATTTCTGTGTGTGTGGGTGTGTAAGAGGGTGCATAAATGTGTGTTTCAGTGAATGCGAGAGAGCGTATTCCCGTGTGTGTTTGTGTTTCTGTGTGTGTGTGATTGCATGTGGTGTTGAGTGTGTGAATGTGAGTGACAGAGTCAATGTGAGAATTTTGTTTTTGTGAGTTGGCTTGTGTGTTTGTGTGTGTTTGAAAGTGTATGTGAGCGGTGAGTGTGTGTATTTGTGTGATGTGTCTTAGTGGGTTGGCATGTGTGTCTGAGTATGGATTCAAATGCTTTGGAGGGTGTTTGTGTGTGAGTGCGAGACAGAGTAAATGTGTAAACGTGTAGGTGTATGAGCGTGTGAGTTTTGAATGTGTGTGTAAGTGACTGTGCGGGAGTGTAAATGTGAGTGTGCGAGCGTCTGGAATTTTTTCTCTGTAGGTGTGCATGTGATTGCAAGGGAGTCTTGTGTGGGTGAGTGTGAGTTTTGGGGTGTTGGTGGGTGTATGTGAGTGAATGTGTGACTGCATCTGTGTGTACATGTGTATTTGAACATGAATTTCTTTGTTCATGGGTGCGAGAGTTAGTGTGAATGAGTTAGTGTGTGACATTGTGTTTTGGTGTGGGGAGGTGTGTGAGAATGTGCAGGCGTTTGCAAGTGAGTGTGTCAGTGAGTTTGGGATTGAGTGTGCATTGGTACTTGGGTGCGGGAGTGTGAATGATTGTGTGAGGTTGGTTATTGTGTGCATTGGTGTGAGTGTGTGCGTGTGTGTGTATGTGTGTGAGTGCATGCAGTGGGAGATATGTGGGTGAGTATGAGAGTCAGTAAATGAGTGCATTTGTATGTTACTGTGTTGGCTTGGGTGTATTCACATGTCTGCGTATGCACGTGTGTTTTTTAAGTGTGATTGTGTTTTTCTGTGAGTGTGTGAATGTGAGGGTAGGGGTGTGTGTGTTGTCTCCTGTGTGTGTTCGCATGTGTGTTAGTGTTTGTTTATATCTGTGTGTGTTTCTGTGTTTGTACGTGTCTGATTACATTTGAGTGTGAATTTGTAAATATGTGCCTGAATGAGCGTGTGCATCTATGTTTGTGATTGTGGACGTTTGGGTGTGTGTATGTGTACATATCTGAGTGTGTATGGCTGTGAGTGTTTGTGAATGAGTCAGTGTGTGTGTGTATGGGTGTGTACGTGTGTGTGTGTGAGATGGGAACGGGTGTGCGTTTGTGATGTGTGTCAGTGTGTTGCCTCGGGTTTGAGTATCGATTCAATATTGTGGGTGAGTTTGTGGGTGAGTGTGTGTGTGAGAGAGTGTGAATGTCTGCATGTGTATGTTCATGTGTGTAAGTGTGTGTGAGGGTGAGTGTGTGACTTGTGTGGTTATAAGTGTGTAAGGGTGTGTGTGACTGTGTGTTGGCATCTGTGTATGTGTGTTTGTGTTTTCATGTGTATATGCTTGTGAGTGTGTAATTTTGTGTGTGTATAGGTGCGAGTCCATTTTTGAGTACGTATGAATATGTGAGTGAGAGCGAGAGTAGGTACATATGTGTGATTGTATGTGCGTATAGTGTTGAGTGTGTATTTCTGTGTGTGTGTAGGTGTGTGAGCCTATTTTTGAGTGTGTGTTTGTGACTTACTGTGTAAGTGTGTATGTTGGTGTGTGAGTGCTTGTGTCCAAGGGTGTATGTATATGACTGTTTTTGTGTAAGGGTTTTTGTGTGTGCTGGTGTGTGATGTGTACAATACTGTGTTTTGCGTTATGTGTCTGTGTGTTGTGTTTGTGTTTGTACTCGTGCATTTGTGTGTACGTGTAGGTTCATATGTGTGTGAGGGTGAATGTGTGTGTGCTTTTGAGTGTGTGTATGGGTGTGTGCAGGTGTGTTGGAATCTGTGTATGTGTGTGATTATGTTTGTATGTGCATAGGCTTGTGAGTGCGTATTTGTGTGTGTAGGTGTTTGAGATTATTTTTGAGTGTGAGTGAGTATAAATGTGTGAGTGACTGAAAGGGGGTACATATGTGATATGGCATGTACATATGTTTGTGAGGTGAGTGTGTGACTTCTGTGTTTATAAGTGTGTAAAGTGTGTGTGACTGTTGGCATCGGTGCATGTGTGTTTGTGTTTTCATGTGTATATGCCTGGGAGTGTATATTCTTGTGTGTGTATAGGTGTGAGTCTATCTTTGAGTGAGTGAGTATGACTGTGTGAGTCAGAGTTAGAGTGGGTAAATTGTGTGATTGTATGTGTGTATATTTGTGAGTGTGTATTTCTGTGTGTGTGTAGGTGTGTGAGTCTACTTTTGAGTGCGAGTGAGTACGAAGGTGTGAGTGAGTGACAGGTGTGCATAATGTGTGATTGTATGTGCGTATATATGTGAGTGTGTATTTCTGTACGTGTGTAATGTGTGACTGTGTGTTGGCATGTGTGCTTGTGTTTTGACGTGTATATGCTTGTGAGTGTGCCTTTTTGTGTGTGTATAGGTGTGAGTCAATTTTTAAGTAAGTGCGTATGACTGTGTGAGTGAGAGTGAGAGTGGGTACCTATGTGTGATTGTATGTGTGTATACTTGTGAGTGCATATTTCTGCGTGTGTGAGTGTGTAAGTGTGGGTGTTTGTATCTGAGTTTGAGGGAATGTGAGAGAGTGTGTCTGTGTTTGTGTGTGTACGTTTGATAGCATGTGTCGGTGAGTGTGTGTCAGTGACAGTCTGCGTGAGAGTTTTATTCGTGGGAGTTGGCTTCTGTGTTTCAGTACGTATTTCAATGTGTGTGAGTTATGTGTGGGTGTGTGTGACTGATGGGTCTTAGTGGGTTGGCTTATGGGTCAGAGTATGAATTCAAGGGTGTGTGTGTGTTTGTGTGTGTGAGTGTGAAAGCATGTGAATGCGTTTGGTGTGAGGGTGGGTGTGTGAGTGTTGGTGTTCATGGGTTTGTATGGGTGTGCATGAGTGTGTGTTGTCATCTGTGCATGTGGGCATTTGTGTTTGTAGGTGTATATGCTTGTGAGTGGGTATTTGTGTGTGGGTAGGTGTTTGAATCTCTTTTTGAGTGTGAGTGAGTATAAATGTTTGAGTGACGGAAAGGGGGTACATATGTGATATTGTATGTACCTGTTTGTGAGTGTGTATTTTTGTGTGTGTAGAGGTGTGAGTCTATTTTTGAGTAAGGGGGTATGAGTGTGTGAGTCGGAGTAAGAGTGGGGACATAGGTGTGACTGTATGTGCGTATATTTGTGAGTATGTATTTCTGTGTGTGGGTGTGGGTGTGTGAGTCTGTTTTTGAGTGTGAGTATGAATGTGTGAGTGAATGACGGGGTGCATATGTGTGATTGTATGGGCACATGTTTGTGAGTCTGTATTTCTGTGTGTGTGGGTGTGTAAGAGGGTGTATAAATGTGTGTTTCAGTGAATGCGAGAGAGCGTATTCCCGTGTGTGTTTGTGTTTCTGTGTGTGTGTGATTGCATGTGGTGTTGAGTGTGTGAGTGTGAGTGACAGAGTCAATGTGAGAATTTTGTTTTTGTGAGTTGGCTTGTGTGTCTGTGTGTGTTTGAATGTGTATGTGAGGGGTGAGTGTGTGTATTTGTGTGATGTGTCTTAGTGGGTTGGCATGTGTGTCTGAGTATGGATTCAAATGCTTTGGAGGGTGTTTGTGTGTGAGTGCGAGACAGAGTAAATGTGTAAACGTGTAGGTGTATGAGCGTGTGAGTTTTGAATGTGTGTGTAAGTGACTGTGCGGGAGTGTAAATGTGAGTGTGCGAGCGTCTGTAATTTTTTTCTCTGTAGGTGTGCATGTGATTGCAAGGGAGTCATGTGTGGGTGAGTGTGAGTGTGAGTTTTGGGGTGTTGGTGGGTGTATGTGAGTGAATGTGTGACTGCATCTGTGTGTACATGTGTATTTGAACATGAATTTCTTTGTTCATGGGTGCGAGAGTTAGTGTGAATGAGTTAGTGTGTGACATTGTGTTTTGGTGTGGGGAGGTGTGTGAGAATGTGCAGGCGTTTGCAAGTGAGTGTGTCAGTGAGTTTGGGATTGAGTGGGCGTTGGTGCTTGGGTGCGGGAGTGTGAATGATTGTGTGAGGTTGGTTCTTGTGTGCGTTGGTGTGAGTGTGTGCGTGTGTGTGTGTATGTGTGTGAGTGCATGCAGTGGGAGATATGTGGGTGAGTATGAGAGTCAGTGAATGAGTGCATTTGTATGTTACTGTGTTGGCTTGGGTGTATTCACATGTCTGCGTATGCACGTGTGTTTTTTAAGTGTGATTGTGTTTTTCTGTGAGTGTGTGAATGTGAGGGTAGGGGTGTGTGTGTTGTCTCCTGTGTGTGTTCACATGTGTGTTAGTGTTTGTTTATATCTGTGTGTGTTTCTGTGTTTGTACGTGTCTGATTACATTTGAGTGTGAATTTGTAAATATGTGCATGAATGAGCGTGTGCATCTATGTTTGTGATTGTGGACGTTTGGGTGTGTGTACGTGTACATATCTGAGTGTGTATGGCTGTGAGTGTTTGTGAATGAGTCAGTGTGTGTGTGTATGGGTGTGTACGTGTGTGTGTGTGAGATGGGAACGGGTGTGCGTTTGTGATGTGTGTCAGTGTGTTGCCTCGGGTTTGAGTATCGATTCAATATTGTGGGTGATTTTGTGGGTGAGTGTGTGTGTGAGAGAGTGTGAATGTCTGCATGTGTATGTTCATATGTGTGTAAGTGTGTGTGAGGGTGAGTGTGTGACTTGTGTGGTTATAAGTGTGTAAGGGTGTGTGTGACTGTGTGTTGGCATCTGTGTATGTGTGTTTGTGTTTTCATGTGTATATGCTTGTGAGTGTGTAATTTTGTGTGTGTATAGGTGCGAGTCCATTTTTGAGTACGTATGAATATGTGAGTGAGAGCGAGAGTAGGTACATATGTGTGATTGTATGTGCGTATAGTGTTGAGTGTGTATTTCTGTGTGTGTGTAGGTGTGTGAGCCTATTTTTGAGTGTGTGTTTGTGACTTACTGTGTAAGTGTGTATGTTGGTGTGTGAGTGCTTGTGTCCAAGGGTGTATGTATATGAATGTTTTTGTGTAAGGGTTTTTGTGTGTGCTGGTGTGTGATGTGTACAATACTGTGTTTTGCGTTATGTGTCTGTGTGTTGTGTTTGTGTTTGTACTCGTGCATTTGTGTGTACGTGTAGGTTCATATGTGTGTGAGGGTGAATGTGTGTGTGCTTTTGAGTGTGTGTATGGGTGTGTGCAGGTGTGTTGGCATCTGTGTATGTGTGTGATTATGTTTGTATGTGCATAGGCTTGTGAGTGCGTATTTGTGTGTGTAGGTGTTTGAGATTATTTTTGAGTGTGAGTGAGTATAAATGTGTGAGTGACTGAAAGGGGGTACATATGTGATATGGCATGTACATATGTTTGTGAGGTGAGTGTGTGACTTCTGTGTTTATAAGTGTGTAAAGTGTGTGTGACTGTTGGCATCGGTGCATGTGTGTTTGTGTTTTCATGTGTATATGCCTGGGAGTGTATATTCTTGTGTGTGTATAGGTGTGAGTCTATCTTTGAGTGAGTGAGTATGACTGTGTGAGTCAGAGTTAGAGTGGGTAAATTGTGTGATTGTATGTGTGTATATTTGTGAGTGTGTATTTCTGTGTGTGTGTAGGTGTGTGAGTCTACTTTTGAGTGCGAGTGAGTACGAAGGTGTGAGTGAGTGACAGGTGTGCATAATGTGTGATTGTATGTGCGTATATATGTGAGTGTGTATTTCTGTACGTGTGTAATGTGTGACTGTGTGTTGGCATGTGTGCTTGTGTTTTGACGTGTATATGCTTGTGAGTGTGCCTTTTTGTGTGTGTATAGGTGTGAGTCAATTTTTAAGTAAGTGCGTATGACTGTGTGAGTGAGAGTGAGAGTGGGTACCTATGTGTGATTGTATGTGTGTATACTTGTGAGTGCATATTTCTGCGTGTGTGAGTGTGTAAGTGTGGGTGTTTGTATCTGAGTTTGAGGGAATGTGAGAGAGTGTGTCTGTGTTTGTGTGTGTACGTTTGATAGCATGTGTCGGTGAGTGTGTGTCAGTGACAGTCTGCGTGAGAGTTTTATTCGTGGGAGTTGGCTTCTGTGTTTCAGTACGTATTTCAATGTGTGTGAGTTATGTGTGGGTGTGTGTGACTGATGGGTCTTAGTGGGTTGGCTTATGGGTCAGAGTATGAATTCAAGGGTGTGTGTGTGTTTGTGTGTGTGAGTGTGAAAGCATGTGAATGTGTTTGGTGTGAGGGTGGGTGTGTGAGTGTTGGTGTTCATGGGTTTGTATGGGTGTGCATGAGTGTGTGTTGTCATCTGTGCATGTGGGCATTTGTGTTTGTAGGTGTATATGCTTGTGAGTGGGTATTTGTGTGTGGGTAGGTGTTTGAATCTCTTTTTGAGTGTGAGTGAGTATAAATGTTTGAGTGACGGAAAGGGGGTACATATGTGATATTGTATGTACCTGTTTGTGAGTGTGTATTTTTGTGTGTGTAGAGGTGTGAGTCTATTTTTGAGTAAGGGGGTATGAGTGTGTGAGTCGGAGTAAGAGTGGGGACATAGGTGTGACTGTATGTGCGTATATTTGTGAGTATGTATTTCTGTGTGTGGGTGTGGGTGTGTGAGTCTGTTTTTGAGTGTGAGTGAGTATGAATGTGTGAGTGAATGACGGGGTGCATATGTGTGATTGTATGGGCACATGTTTGTGAGTCTGTATTTCTGTGTGTGTGGGTGTGTAAGAGGGTGTATAAATGTGTGTTTCAGTGAATGCGAGAGAGCGTATTCCCGTGTGTGTTTGTGTTTCTGTGTGTGTGTGATTGCATGTGGTGTTGAGTGTGTGAGTGTGAGTGACAGAGTCAATGTGAGAATTTTGTTTTTGTGAGTTGGCTTGTGTGTCTGTGTGTGTTTGAATGTGTATGTGAGGGGTGAGTGTGTGTATTTGTGTGATGTGTCTTAGTGGGTTGGCATGTGTGTCTGAGTATGGATTCAAATGCTTTGGAGGGTGTTTGTGTGTGAGTGCGAGACAGAGTAAATGTGTAAACGTGTAGGTGTATGAGCGTGTGAGTTTTGAATGTGTGTGTAAGTGACTGTGCGGGAGTGTAAATGTGAGTGTGCGAGCGTCTGGAATTTTTTTCTCTGTAGGTGTGCATGTGATTGCAAGGGAGTCATGTGTGGGTGAGTGTGAGTGTGAGTTTTGGGGTGTTGGTGGGTGGATGTGAGTGAATGTGTGACTGCATCTGTGTGTACATGTGTATTTGAACATGAATTTCTTTGTTCATGGGTGCGAGAGTTAGTGTGAATGAGTTAGTGTGTGACATTGTGTTTTGGTGTGGGGAGGTGTGTGAGAATGTGCAGGCGTTTGCAAGTGAGTGTGTCAGTGAGTTTGGGATTGAGTGGGCGTTGGTGCTTGGGTGCGGGAGTGTGAATGATTGTGTGAGGTTGGTTCTTGTGTGCGTTGGTGTGAGTGTGTGCGTGTGTGTGTGTATGTGTGTGAGTGCATGCAGTGGGAGATATGTGGGTGAGTATGAGAGTCAGTGAATGAGTGCATTTGTATGTTACTGTGTTGGCTTGGGTGTATTCACATGTCTGCGTATGCACGTGTGTTTTTTAAGTGTGATTGTGTTTTTCTGTGAGTGTGTGAATGTGAGGGTAGGGGTGTGTGTGTTGTCTCCTGTGTGTGTTCACATGTGTGTTAGTGTTTGTTTATATCTGTGTGTGTTTCTGTGTTTGTACGTGTCTGATTACATTTGAGTGTGAATTTGTAAATATGTGCATGAATGAGCGTGTGCATCTATGTTTGTGATTGTGGACGTTTGGGTGTGTGTACGTGTACATATCTGAGTGTGTATGGCTGTGAGTGTTTGTGAATGAGTCAGTGTGTGTGTGTATGGGTGTGTACGTGTGTGTGTGTGAGATGGGAACGGGTGTGCGTTTGTGATGTGTGTCAGTGTGTTGCCTCGGGTTTGAGTATCGATTCAATATTGTGGGTGATTTTGTGGGTGAGTGTGTGTGTGAGAGAGTGTGAATGTCTGCATGTGTATGTTCATATGTGTGTAAGTGTGTGTGAGGGTGAGTGTGTGACTTGTGTGGTTATAAGTGTGTAAGGGTGTGTGTGACTGTGTGTTGGCATCTGTGTATGTGTGTTTGTGTTTTCATGTGTATATGCTTGTGAGTGTGTAATTTTGTGTGTGTATAGGTGCGAGTCCATTTTTGAGTACGTATGAATATGTGAGTGAGAGCGAGAGTAGGTACATATGTGTGATTGTATGTGCGTATAGTGTTGAGTGTGTATTTCTGTGTGTGTGTAGGTGTGTGAGCCTATTTTTGAGTGTGTGTTTGTGACTTACTGTGTAAGTGTGTATGTTGGTGTGTGAGTGCTTGTGTCCAAGGGTGTATGTATATGAATGTTTTTGTGTAAGGGTTTTTGTGTGTGCTGGTGTGTGATGTGTACAATACTGTGTTTTGCGTTATGTGTCTGTGTGTTGTGTTTGTGTTTGTACTCGTGCTTTTGTGTGTACGTGTAGGTTCATATGTGTGTGAGGGTGAATGTGTGTGTGCTTTTGAGTGTGTGTATGGGTGTGTGCAGGTGTGTTGGAATCTGTGTATGTGTGTGATTATGTTTGTATGTGCATAGGCTTGTGAGTGCGTATTTGTGTGTGTAGGTGTTTGAGATTATTTTTGAGTGTGAGTGAGTATAAATGTGTGAGTGACTGAAAGGGGGTACATATGTGATATGGCATGTACATATGTTTGTGAGGTGAGTGTGTGACTTCTGTGTTTATAAGTGTGTAAAGTGTGTGTGACTGTTGGCATCGGTGCATGTGTGTTTGTGTTTTCATGTGTAAATGCCTGGGAGTGTATATTCTTGTGTGTGTATAGGTGTGAGTCTATCTTTGAGTGAGTGAGTATGACTGTGTGAGTCAGAGTTAGAGTGGGTAAATTGTGTGATTGTATGTGTGTATATTTGTGAGTGTGTATTTCTGTGTGTGTGTAGGTGTGTGAGTCTACTTTTGAGTGCGAGTGAGTACGAAGGTGTGAGTGAGTGACAGGTGTGCATAATGTGTGATTGTATGTGCGTATATATGTGAGTGTGTATTTCCGTACGTGTGTAATGTGTGACTGTGTGTTGGCATGTGTGCTTGTGTTTTTACGTGTATATGCTTGTGAGTGTGCCTTTTTGTGTGTGTATAGGTGTGAGTCAATTTTTAAGTAAGTGCGTATGACTGTGTGAGTGAGAGTGAGAGTGGGTACCTATGTGTGATTGTATGTGTGTATACTTGTGAGTGCATATTTCTGCGTGTGTGAGTGTGTAAGTGTGGGTGTTTGTATCTGAGTTTGAGGGAATGTGAGAGAGTGTGTCTGTGTTTGTGTGTGTACGTTTGATAGCATGTGTCGGTGAGTGTGTGTCAGTGACAGTCTGCGTGAGAGTTTTATTCGTGGGAGTTGGCTTCTGTGTTTCAGTACGTATTTCAATGTGTGTGAGTTATGTGTGGGTGTGTGTGACTGATGGGTCTTAGTGGGTTGGCTTATGGGTCAGAGTATGAATTCAAGGGTGTGTGTGTGTTTGTGTGTGTGAGTGTGAAAGCATGTGAATGCGTTTGGTGTGAGGGTGGGTGTGTGAGTGTTGGTGTTCATGGGTTTGTATGGGTGTGCATGAGTGTGTGTTGTCATCTGTGCATGTGGGCATTTGTGTTTGTAGGTGTATATGCTTGTGAGTGGGTATTTGTGTGTGGGTAGGTGTTTGAATCTCTTTTTGAGTGTGAGTGAGTATAAATGTTTGAGTGACGGAAAGGGGGTACATATGTGATATTGTATGTACCTGTTTGTGAGTGTGTATTTTTGTGTGTGTAGAGGTGTGAGTCTATTTTTGAGTAAGGGGGTATGAGTGTGTGAGTCGGAGTAAGAGTGGGGACATAGGTGTGACTGTATGTGCGTATATTTGTGAGTATGTATTTCTGTGTGTGGGTGTGGGTGTGTGAGTCTGTTTTTGAGTGTGAGTGAGTATGAATGTGTGAGTGAATGACGGGGTGCATATGTGTGATTGTATGGGCACATGTTTGTGAGTCTGTATTTCTGTGTGTGTGGGTGTGTAAGAGGGTGTATAAATGTGTGTTTCAGTGAATGCGAGAGAGCGTATTCCCGTGTGTGTTTGTGTTTCTGTGTGTGTGTGATTGCATGTGGTGTTGAGTGTGTGAGTGTGAGTGACAGAGTCAATGTGAGAATTTTGTTTTTGTGAGTTGGCTTGTGTGTCTGTGTGTGTTTGAATGTGTATGTGAGGGGTGAGTGTGTGTATTTGTGTGATGTGTCTTAGTGGGTTGGCATGTGTGTCTGAGTATGGATTCAAATGCTTTGGAGGGTGTTTGTGTGTGAGTGCGAGACAGAGTAAATGTGTAAACGTGTAGGTGTATGAGCGTGTGAGTTTTGAATGTGTGTGTAAGTGACTGTGCGGGAGTGTAAATGTGAGTGTGCGAGCGTCTGTAATTTTTTTCTCTGTAGGTGTGCATGTGATTGCAAGGGAGTCATGTGTGGGTGAGTGTGAGTGTGAGTTTTGGGGTGTTGGTGGGTGTATGTGAGTGAATGTGTGACTGCATCTGTGTGTACATGTGTATTTGAACATGAATTTCTTTGTTCATGGGTGCGAGAGTTAGTGTGAATGAGTTAGTGTGTGACATTGTGTTTTGGTGTGGGGAGGTGTGTGAGAATGTGCAGGCGTTTGCAAGTGAGTGTGTCAGTGAGTTTGGGATTGAGTGGGCGTTGGTGCTTGGGTGCGGGAGTGTGAATGATTGTGTGAGGTTGGTTCTTGTGTGCGTTGGTGTGAGTGTGTGCGTGTGTGTGTGTATGTGTGTGAGTGCATGCAGTGGGAGATATGTGGGTGAGTATGAGAGTCAGTGAATGAGTGCATTTGTATGTTACTGTGTTGGCTTGGGTGTATTCACATGTCTGCGTATGCACGTGTGTTTTTTAAGTGTGATTGTGTTTTTCTGTGAGTGTGTGAATGTGAGGGTAGGGGTGTGTGTGTTGTCTCCTGTGTGTGTTCGCATGTGTGTTAGTGTTTGTTTATATCTGTGTGTGTTTCTGTGTTTGTACGTGTCTGATTACATTTGAGTGTGAATTTGTAAATATGTGCCTGAATGAGCGTGTGCATCTATGTTTGTGATTGTGGACGTTTGGGTGTGTGTACGTGTACATATCTGAGTGTGTATGGCTGTGAGTGTTTGTGAATGAGTCAGTGTGTGTGTGTATGGGTGTGTACGTGTGTGTGTGTGAGATGGGAACGGGTGTGCGTTTGTGATGTGTGTCAGTGTGTTGCCTCGGGTTTGAGTATCGATTCAATATTGTGGGTGAGTTTGTGGGTGAGTGTGTGTGTGAGAGAGTGTGAATGTCTGCATGTGTATGTTCATGTGTGTAAGTGTGTGTGAGGGTGAGTGTGTGACTTGTGTGGTTATAAGTGTGTAAGGGTGTGTGTGACTGTGTGTTGGCATCTGTGTATGTGTGTTTGTGTTTTCATGTGTATATGCTTGTGAGTGTGTAATTTTGTGTGTGTATAGGTGCGAGTCCATTTTTGAGTACGTATGAATATGTGAGTGAGAGCGAGAGTAGGTACATATGTGTGATTGTATGTGCGTATAGTGTTGAGTGTGTATTTCTGTGTGTGTGTAGGTGTGTGAGCCTATTTTTGAGTGTGAGTGTTTGTGACTTACTGTGTAAGTGTGTATGTTGGTGTGTGAGTGCTTGTGTCCAAGGGTGTATGTATATGAATGTTTTTGTGTAAGGGTTTTTGTGTGGGCTGGTGTGTGATGTGTACAATATTGTGTTTTGCGTTATGTGTCTGTGTGTTGTGTTTGTGTTTGTACTCGTGCATTTGTGTGTACGTGTAGGTTCATATGTGTGTGAGGGTGAATGTGTGTGTGCTTTTGAGTGTGTGTATGGGTGTGTGCAGCTGTGTTGGCATCTGTGTATGTGTGTGTTTACGTTTGTATGTTGTGCATAGGCTTGTGAGTGCGTATTTGTGTGTGTAGGTGTTTGAGATTATTTTTGAGTGTGAGTGAGTATAAATGTGTGAGTGACTGAAAGGGGGTACATATGTGATATGGCATGTACATATGTTTGTGAGGTGAGTGTGTGACTTCTGTGTTTATAAGTGTGTAAAGGTGTGTGTGACTGTGGGCATCGGTGCATGTGTGTTTGTGTTTTCATGTGTATATGCCTGGGAGTGTATATTCTTGTGTGTGTGTATAGGTGTGAGTCTATCTTTGAGTGAGTATGACTGTGTGAGTCAGAGTTAGAGTGGGTAAATTGAGTGATTGTATGTGTGTATATTTGTGAGTGTGTATTTCTGTGTGTGTGTAGGTGTGTGAGTCTACTTTTGAGTGCGAGTGAGTACGAAGGTGTGAGTGAGTGACAGGTGTGCATAATGTGTGATTGTATGTGCGTATATATGTGAGTGTGTATTTCCGTACGTGTGTAATGTGTGACTGTGTGTTGGCATGTGTGCTTGTGTTTTTACGTGTATATGCTTGTGAGTGTGCCTTTTTGTGTGTGTATAGGTGTGAGTCAATTTTTAAGTAAGTGCGTATGACTGTGTGAGTGAGAGTGAGAGTGGGTACCTATGTGTGATTGTATGTGTGTATACTTGTGAGTGCATATTTCTGCGTGTGTGAGTGTGTAAGTGTGGGTGTTTGTATCTGAGTTTGAGGGAATGTGAGAGAGTGTGTCTGTGTTTGTGTGTGTACGTTTGATAGCATGTGTCGGTGAGTGTGTGTCAGTGACAGTCTGCGTGAGAGTTTTATTCGTGGGAGTTGGCTTCTGTGTTTCAGTACGTATTTCAATGTGTGTGAGTTATGTGTGGGTGTGTGTGACTGATGGGTCTTAGTGGGTTGGCTTATGGGTCAGAGTATGAATTCAAGGGTGTGTGTGTGTTTGTGTGTGTGAGTGTGAAAGCATGTGAATGCGTTTGGTGTGAGGGTGGGTGTGTGAGTGTTGGTGTTCATGGGTTTGTATGGGTGTGCATGAGTGTGTGTTGTCATCTGTGCATGTGGGCATTTGTGTTTGTAGGTGTATATGCTTGTGAGTGGGTATTTGTGTGTGGGTAGGTGTTTGAATCTCTTTTTGAGTGTGAGTGAGTATAAATGTTTGAGTGACGGAAAGGGGGTACATATGTGATATTGTATGTACCTGTTTGTGAGTGTGTATTTTTGTGTGTGTAGAGGTGTGAGTCTATTTTTGAGTAAGGGGGTATGAGTGTGTGAGTCGGAGTAAGAGTGGGGACATAGGTGTGACTGTATGTGCGTATATTTGTGAGTATGTATTTCTGTGTGTGGGTGTGGGTGTGTGAGTCTGTTTTTGAGTGTGAGTGAGTATGAATGTGTGAGTGAATGACGGGGTACATAGGTGTGATTGTACGGGCCTATGTTTGTGAGTCCGTATTTCTGTGTGTGTGGGTGTGTAAGAGGGTGCATAAATGTGTGTTTCAGTGAATGCGAGAGAGCGTATTCCCGTGTGTGTTTGTGTTTCTGTGTGTGTGTGATTGCATGTGGTGTTGAGTGTGTGAGTGTGAGTGACAGAGTCAATGTGAGAATTTTGTTTTTGTGAGTTGGCTTGTGTGTTTGTGTGTGTTTGAAAGTGTATGTGAGCGGTGAGTGTGTGTATTTGTGTGATGTGTCTTAGTGGGTTGGCATGTGTGTCTGAGTATGGATTCAAATGCTTTGGAGGGTGTTTGTGTGTGAGTGCGAGACAGAGTAAATGTGTAAACGTGTAGGTGTATGAGCGTGTGAGTTTTGAATGTGTGTGTAAGTGACTGTGCGGGAGTGTAAATGTGAGTGTGCGAGCGTCTGGAATTTTTTCTCTGTAGGTGTGCATGTGATTGCAAGGGAGTCTTGTGTGGGTGAGTGTGAGTTTTGGGGTGTTGGTGGGTGTATGTGAGTGAATGTGTGACTGCATCTGTGTGTACATGTGTATTTGAACATGAATTTCTTTGTTCATGGGTGCGAGAGTTAGTGTGAATGAGTTAGTGTGTGACATTGTGTTTTGGTGTGGGGAGGTGTGTGAGAATGTGCAGGCGTTTGCAAGTGAGTGTGTCAGTGAGTTTGGGATTGAGTGTGCATTGGTACTTGGGTGCGGGAGTGTGAATGATTGTGTGAGGTTGGTTATTGTGTGCATTGGTGTGAGTGTGTGCGTGTGTGTGTATGTGTGTGAGTGCATGCAGTGGGAGATATGTGGGTGAGTATGAGAGTCAGTGAATGAGTGCATTTGTATGTTACTGTGTTGGCTTGGGTGTATTCACATGTCTGCGTATGCACGTGTGTTTTTTAAGTGTGATTGTGTTTTTCTGTGAGTGTGTGAATGTGAGGGTAGGGGTGTGTGTGTTGTCTCCTGTGTGTGTTCGCATGTGTGTTAGTGTTTGTTTATATCTGTGTGTGTTTCTGTGTTTGTACGTGTCTGATTACATTTGAGTGTGAATTTGTAAATATGTGCCTGAATGAGCGTGTGCATCTATGTTTGTGATTGTGGACGTTTGGGTGTGTGTACGTGTACATATCTGAGTGTGTATGGCTGTGAGTGTTTGTGAATGAGTCAGTGTGTGTGTGTATGGGTGTGTACGTGTGTGTGTGTGAGATGGGAACGGGTGTGCGTTTGTGATGTGTGTCAGTGTGTTGCCTCGGGTTTGAGTATCGATTCAATATTGTGGGTGAGTTTGTGGGTGAGTGTGTGTGTGAGAGAGTGTGAATGTCTGCATGTGTATGTTCATGTGTGTAAGTGTGTGTGAGGGTGAGTGTGTGACTTGTGTGGTTATAAGTGTGTAAGGGTGTGTGTGACTGTGTGTTGGCATCTGTGTATGTGTGTTTGTGTTTTCATGTGTATATGCTTGTGAGTATGTAATTTTGTGTGTGTATAGGTGCGAGTCCATTTTTGAGTACGTATGAATATGTGAGTGAGAGCGAGAGTAGGTACATATGTGTGATTGTATGTGCGTATAGTGTTGAGTGTGTATTTCTGTGTGTGTGTAGGTGTGTGAGCCTATTTTTGAGTGTGAGTGTTTGTGACTTACTGTGTAAGTGTGTATGTTGGTGTGTGAGTGCTTGTGTCCAAGGGTGTATGTATATGAATGTTTTTGTGTAAGGGTTTTTGTGTGTGCTGGTGTGTGATGTGTACAATACTGTGTTTTGCGTTATGTGTCTGTGTGTTGTGTTTGTGTTTGTACTCGTGCATTTGTGTGTACGTGTAGGTTCATATGTGTGTGAGGGTGAATGTGTGTGTGCTTTTGAGTGTGTGTATGGGTGTGTGCAGGTGTGTTGGCATCTGTGTATGTGTGTGATTATGTTTGTATGTGCATAGGCTTGTGAGTGCGTATTTGTGTGTGTAGGTGTTTGAGATTATTTTTGAGTGTGAGTGAGTATAAATGTGTGAGTGACTGAAAGGGGGTACATATGTGATAAGGCATGTACATATGTTTGTGAGGTGAGTGTGTGACTTCTGTGTTTATAAGTGTGTAAAGTGTGTGTGACTGTTGGCATCGGTGCATGTGTGTTTGTGTTTTCATGTGTATATGCCTGGGAGTGTATATTCTTGTGTGTGTATAGGTGTGAGTCTATCTTTGAGTGAGTGAGTATGACTGTGTGAGTCAGAGTTAGAGTGGGTAAATTGTGTGATTGTATGTGTGTATATTTGTGAGTGTGTATTTCTGTGTGTGTGTAGGTGTGTGAGTCTACTTTTGAGTGCGAGTGAGTACGAAGGTGTGAGTGAGTGACAGGTGTGCATAATGTGTGATTGTATGTGCGTATATATGTGAGTGTGTATTTCTGTACGTGTGTAATGTGTGACTGTGTGTTGGCATGTGTGCTTGTGTTTTGACGTGTATATGCTTGTGAGTGTGCCTTTTTGTGTGTGTATAGGTGTGAGTCTATTTTTAAGTAAGTGCGTATGACTGTGTGAGTGAGAGTGAGAGTGGGTACCTATGTGTGATTGTATGTGTGTATACTTGTGAGTGCATATTTCCGCGTGTGTGAGTGTGTAAGTGTGGGTGTTTGTATCTGAGTTTGAGGGAATGTGAGAGAGTGTGTCTGTGTTTGTGTGTGTACGTTTGATAGCATGTGTCGGTGAGTGTGTGTCAGTGACAGTCTGCGTGAGAGTTTTATTCGTGGGAGTTGGCTTCTGTGTTTCAGTACGTATTTCAATGTGTGTGAGTTATGTGTGGGTGTGTGTGACTGATGGGTCTTAGTGGGTTGGCTTATGGGTAAGAGTATGAATTCAAGGGTGTGTGTGTGTTTGTGTGTGTGAGTGTGAAAGCATGTGAATGCGTTTGGTGTGAGGGTGGGTGTGTGAGTGTTGGTGTTCATGGGTTTGTATGGGTGTGCATGAGTGTGTGTTGTCATCTGTGCATGTGGGCATTTGTGTTTGTAGGTGTATATGCTTGTGAGTGGGTATTTGTGTGTGTGTAGGTGTTTGAATCTCTTTTTGAGTGTGAGTGAGTATAAATGTTTGAGTGACGGAAAGGGGGTACATATGTGATATTGTATGTACCTGTTTGTGAATGTGTATTTTTGTGTGTGTAGAGGTGTGAGTCTATTTTTGAGTAAGGGGGTATGAGTGTGTGAGTCGGAGTAAGAGTGGGGACATAGGTGTGACTGTATGTGCGTATATTTGTGAGTATGTATTTCTGTGTGTGGGTGTGGGTGTGTGAGTCTGTTTTTGAGTGTGAGTGAGTATGAATGTGTGAGTGAATGACGGGGTGCATATGTGTGATTGTATGGGCACATGTTTGTGAGTCTGTATTTCTGTGTGTGTGGGTGTGTAAGAGGGTGTATAAATGTGTGTTTCAGTGAATGCGAGAGAGCGTATTCCCGTGTGTGTTTGTGTTTCTGTGTGTGTGTGATTGCATGTGGTGTTGAGTGTGTGAGTGTGAGTGACAGAGTCAATGTGAGAATTTTGTTTTTGTGAGTTGGCTTGTGTGTCTGTGTGTGTTTGAATGTGTATGTGAGGGGTGAGTGTGTGTATTTGTGTGATGTGTCTTAGTGGGTTGGCATGTGTGTCTGAGTATGGATTCAAATGCTTTGGAGGGTGTTTGTGTGTGAGTGCGAGACAGAGTAAATGTGTAAACGTGTAGGTGTATGAGCGTGTGAGTTTTGAATGTGTGTGTAAGTGACTGTGCGGGAGTGTAAATGTGAGTGTGCGAGCGTCTGTAATTTTTTTCTCTGTAGGTGTGCATGTGATTGCAAGGGAGTCATGTGTGGGTGAGTGTGAGTGTGAGTTTTGGGGTGTTGGTGGGTGTATGTGAGTGAATGTGTGACTGCATCTGTGTGTACATGTGTATTTGAACATGAATTTCTTTGTTCATGGGTGCGAGAGTTAGTGTGAATGAGTTAGTGTGTGACATTGTGTTTTGGTGTGGGGAGGTGTGTGAGAATGTGCAGGTGTTTGCAAGTGAGTGTGTCAGTGAGTTTGGGATTGAGTGGGCGTTGGTGCTTGGGTGCGGGAGTGTGAATGATTGTGTGAGGTTGGTTCTTGTGTGCGTTGGTGTGAGTGTGTGCGTGTGTGTGTGTATGTGTGTGAGTGCATGCAGTGGGAGATATGTGGGTGAGTATGAGAGTCAGTGAATGAGTGCATTTGTATGTTACTGTGTTGGCTTGGGTGTATTCACATGTCTGCGTATGCACGTGTGTTTTTTAAGTGTGATTGTGTTTTTCTGTGAGTGTGTGAATGTGAGGGTAGGGGTGTGTGTGTTGTCTCCTGTGTGTGTTCACATGTGTGTTAGTGTTTGTTTATATCTGTGTGTGTTTCTGTGTTTGTACGTGTCTGATTACATTTGAGTGTGAATTTGTAAATATGTGCATGAATGAGCGTGTGCATCTATGTTTGTGATTGTGGACGTTTGGGTGTGTGTACGTGTACATATCTGAGTGTGTATGGCAGTGAGTGTTTGTGAATGAGTCAGTGTGTGTGTGTATGGGTGTGTACGTGTGTGTGTGTGAGATGGGAACGGGTGTGCGTTTGTGATGTGTGTCAGTGTGTCGCCTCGGGTTTGAGTATCGATTCAATATTGTGGGTGAGTTTGTGGGTGAGTGTGTGTGTGAGAGAGTGTGAATGTCTGCATGTGTATGTTCATATGTGTGTAAGTGTGTGTGAGGGTGAGTGTGTGACTTGTGTGGTTATAAGTGTGTAAGGGTGTGTGTGACTGTGTGTTGGCATCTGTGTATGTGTGTTTGTGTTTTCATGTGTATATGCTTGTGAGTGTGTAATTTTGTGTGTGTATAGGTGCGAGTCCATTTTTGAGTACGTATGAATATGTGAGTGAGAGCGAGAGTAGGTACATATGTGTGATTGTATGTGCGTATAGTGTTGAGTGTGTATTTCTGTGTGTGTGTAGGTGTGTGAGCCTATTTTTGAGTGTGTGTTTGTGACTTACTGTGTAAGTGTGTATGTTGGTGTGTGAGTGCTTGTGTCCAAGGGTGTATGTATATGACTGTTTTTGTGTAAGGGTTTTTGTGTGTGCTGGTGTGTGATGTGTACAATACTGTGTTTTGCGTTATGTGTCTGTGTGTTGTGTTTGTGTTTGTACTCGTGCATTTGTGTGTACGTGTAGGTTCATATGTGTGTGAGGGTGAATGTGTGTGTGCTTTTGAGTGTGTGTATGGGTGTGTGCAGGTGTGTTGGAATCTGTGTATGTGTGTGATTATGTTTGTATGTGCATAGGCTTGTGAGTGCGTATTTGTGTGTGTAGGTGTTTGAGATTATTTTTGAGTGTGAGTGAGTATAAATGTGTGAGTGACTGAAAGGGGGTACATATGTGATATGGCATGTACATATGTTTGTGAGGTGAGTGTGTGACTTCTGTGTTTATAAGTGTGTAAAGTGTGTGTGACTGTTGGCATCGGTGCATGTGTGTTTGTGTTTTCATGTGTATATGCCTGGGAGTGTATATTCTTGTGTGTGTATAGGTGTGAGTCTATCTTTGAGTGAGTGAGTATGACTGTGTGAGTCAGAGTTAGAGTGGGTAAATTGTGTGATTGTATGTGTGTATATTTGTGAGTGTGTATTTCTGTGTGTGTGTAGGTGTGTGAGTCTACTTTTGAGTGCGAGTGAGTACGAAGGTGTGAGTGAGTGACAGGTGTGCATAATGTGTGATTGTATGTGCGTATATATGTGAGTGTGTATTTCTGTACGTGTGTAATGTGTGACTGTGTGTTGGCATGTGTGCTTGTGTTTTGACGTGTATATGCTTGTGAGTGTGCCTTTTTGTGTGTGTATAGGTGTGAGTCAATTTTTAAGTAAGTGCGTATGACTGTGTGAGTGAGAGTGAGAGTGGGTACCTATGTGTGATTGTATGTGTGTATACTTGTGAGTGCATATTTCTGCGTGTGTGAGTGTGTAAGTGTGGGTGTTTGTATCTGAGTTTGAGGGAATGTGAGAGAGTGTGTCTGTGTTTGTGTGTGTACGTTTGATAGCATGTGTCGGTGAGTGTGTGTCAGTGACAGTCTGCGTGAGAGTTTTATTCGTGGGAGTTGGCTTCTGTGTTTCAGTACGTATTTCAATGTGTGTGAGTTATGTGTGGGTGTGTGTGACTGATGGGTCTTAGTGGGTTGGCTTATGGGTCAGAGTATGAATTCAAGGGTGTGTGTGTGTTTGTGTGTGTGAGTGTGAAAGCATGTGAATGCGTTTGGTGTGAGGGTGGGTGTGTGAGTGTTGGTGTTCATGGGTTTGTATGGGTGTGCATGAGTGTGTGTTGTCATCTGTGCATGTGGGCATTTGTGTTTGTAGGTGTATATGCTTGTGAGTGGGTATTTGTGTGTGTGTAGGTGTTTGAATCTCTTTTTGAGTGTGAGTGAGTATAAATGTTTGAGTGACGGAAAGGGGGTACATATGTGATATTGTATGTACCTGTTTGTGAATGTGTATTTTTGTGTGTGTAGAGGTGTGAGTCTATTTTTGAGTAAGGGGGTATGAGTGTGTGAGTCGGAGTAAGAGTGGGGACATAGGTGTGACTGTATGTGCGTATATTTGTGAGTATGTATTTCTGTGTGTGGGTGTGGGTGTGTGAGTCTGTTTTTGAGTGTCAGTGAGTATGAATGTGTGAGTGAATGACGGGGTGCATATGTGTGATTGTATGGGCACATGTTTGTGAGTCTGTATTTCTGTGTGTGTGGGTGTGTAAGAGGGTGTATAAATGTGTGTTTCAGTGAATGCGAGAGAGCGTATTCCCGTGTGTGTTTGTGTTTCTGTGTGTGTGTGATTGCATGTGGTGTTGAGTGTGTGAGTGTGAGTGACAGAGTCAATGTGAGAATTTTGTTTTTGTGAGTTGGCTTGTGTGTCTGTGTGTGTTTGAATGTGTATGTGAGGGGTGAGTGTGTGTATTTGTGTGATGTGTCTTAGTGGGTTGGCATGTGTGTCTGAGTATGGATTCAAATGCTTTGGAGGGTGTTTGTGTGTGAGTGCGAGACAGAGTAAATGTGTAAACGTGTAGGTGTATGAGCGTGTGAGTTTTGAATGTGTGTGTAAGTGACTGTGCGGGAGTGTAAATGTGAGTGTGCGAGCGTCTGGAATTTTTTTCTCTGTAGGTGTGCATGTGATTGCAAGGGAGTCATGTGTGGGTGAGTGTGAGTGTGAGTTTTGGGGTGTTGGTGGGTGTATGTGAGTGAATGTGTGACTGCATCTGTGTGTACATGTGTATTTGAACATGAATTTCTTTGTTCATGGGTGCGAGAGTTAGTGTGAATGAGTTAGTGTGTGACATTGTGTTTTGGTGTGGGGAGGTGTGTGAGAATGTGCAGGCGTTTGCAAGTGAGTGTGTCAGTGAGTTTGGGATTGAGTGGGCGTTGGTGCTTGGGTGCGGGAGTGTGAATGATTGTGTGAGGTTGGTTCTTGTGTGCGTTGGTGTGAGTGTGTGCGTGTGTGTGTGTATGTGTGTGAGTGCATGCAGTGGGAGATATGTGGGTGAGTATGAGAGTCAGTGAATGAGTGCATTTGTATGTTACTGTGTTGGCTTGGGTGTATTCACATGTCTGCGTATGCACGTGTGTTTTTTAAGTGTGATTGTGTTTTTCTGTGAGTGTGTGAATGTGAGGGTAGGGGTGTGTGTGTTGTCTCCTGTGTGTGTTCACATGTGTGTTAGTGTTTGTTTATATCTGTGTGTGTTTCTGTGTTTGTACGTGTCTGATTACATTTGAGTGTGAATTTGTAAATATGTGCATGAATGAGCGTGTGCATCTATGTTTGTGATTGTGGACGTTTGGGTGTGTGTACGTGTACATATCTGAGTGTGTATGGCTGTGAGTGTTTGTGAATGAGTCAGTGTGTGTGTGTATGGGTGTGTACGTGTGTGTGTGTGAGATGGGAACGGGTGTGCGTTTGTGATGTGTGTCAGTGTGTTGCCTCGGGTTTGAGTATCGATTCAATATTGTGGGTGATTTTGTGGGTGAGTGTGTGTGTGAGAGAGTGTGAATGTCTGCATGTGTATGTTCATATGTGTGTAAGTGTGTGTGAGGGTGAGTGTGTGACTTGTGTGGTTATAAGTGTGTAAGGGTGTGTGTGACTGTGTGTTGGCATCTGTGTATGTGTGTTTGTGTTTTCATGTGTATATGCTTGTGAGTGTGTAATTTTGTGTGTGTATAGGTGCGAGTCCATTTTTGAGTACGTATGAATATGTGAGTGAGAGCGAGAGTAGGTACATATGTGTGATTGTATGTGCGTATAGTGTTGAGTGTGTATTTCTGTGTGTGTGTAGGTGTGTGAGCCTATTTTTGAGTGTGTGTTTGTGACTTACTGTGTAAGTGTGTATGTTGGTGTGTGAGTGCTTGTGTCCAAGGGTGTATGTATATGAATGTTTTTGTGTAAGGGTTTTTGTGTGTGCTGGTGTGTGATGTGTACAATACTGTGTTTTGCGTTATGTGTCTGTGTGTTGTGTTTGTGTTTGTACTCGTGCATTTGTGTGTACGTGTAGGTTCATATGTGTGTGAGGGTGAATGTGTGTGTGCTTTTGAGTGTGTGTATGGGTGTGTGCAGGTGTGTTGGCATCTGTGTATGTGTGTGATTATGTTTGTATGTGCATAGGCTTGTGAGTGCGTATTTGTGTGTGTAGGTGTTTGAGATTATTTTTGAGTGTGAGTGAGTATAAATGTGTGAGTGACTGAAAGGGGGTACATATGTGATATGGCATGTACATATGTTTGTGAGGTGAGTGTGTGACTTCTGTGTTTATAAGTCTGTAAAGTGTGTGTGACTGTTGGCATCGGTGCATGTGTGTTTGTGTTTTCATGTGTATATGCCTGGGAGTGTATATTCTTGTGTGTGTATAGGTGTGAGTCTATCTTTGAGTGAGTGAGTATGACTGTGTGAGTCAGAGTTAGAGTGGGTAAATTGTGTGATTGTATGTGTGTATATTTGTGAGTGTGTATTTCTGTGTGTGTGTAGGTGTGTGAGTCTACTTTTGAGTGCGAGTGAGTACGAAGGTGTGAGTGAGTGACAGGTGTGCATAATGTGTGATTGTATGTGCGTATATATGTGAGTGTGTATTTCTGTACGTGTGTAATGTGTGACTGTGTGTTGGCATGTGTGCTTGTGTTTTTACGTGTATATGCTTGTGAGTGTGCCTTTTTGTGTGTGTATAGGTGTGAGTCAATTTTTAAGTAAGTGCGTATGACTGTGTGAGTGAGAGTGAGAGTGGGTACCTATGTGTGATTGTATGTGTGTATACTTGTGAGTGCATATTTCTGCGTGTGTGAGTGTGTAAGTGTGGGTGTTTGTATCTGAGTTTGAGGGAATGTGAGAGAGTGTGTCTGTGTTTGTGTGTGTACGTTTGATAGCATGTGTCGGTGAGTGTGTGTCAGTGACAGTCTGCGTGAGAGTTTTATTCGTGGGAGTTGGCTTCTGTGTTTCAGTACGTATTTCAATGTGTGTGAGTTATGTGTGGGTGTGTGTGACTGATGGGTCTTAGTGGGTTGGCTTATGGGTCAGAGTATGAATTCAAGGGTGTGTGTGTGTTTGTGTGTGTGAGTGTGAAAGCATGTGAATGCGTTTGGTGTGAGGGTGGGTGTGTGAGTGTTGGTGTTCATGGGTTTGTATGGGTGTGCATGAGTGTGTGTTGTCATCTGTGCATGTGGGCATTTGTGTTTGTAGGTGTATATGCTTGTGAGTGGGTATTTGTGTGTGGGTAGGTGTTTGAATCTCTTTTTGAGTGTGAGTGAGTATAAATGTTTGAGTGACGGAAAGGGGGTACATATGTGATATTGTATGTACCTGTTTGTGAGTGTGTATTTTTGTGTGTGTAGAGGTGTGAGTCTATTTTTGAGTAAGGGGGTATGAGTGTGTGAGTCGGAGTAAGAGTGGGGACATAGGTGTGACTGTATGTGCGTATATTTGTGAGTATGTATTTCTGTGTGTGGGTGTGGGTGTGTGAGTCTGTTTTTGAGTGTGAGTGAGTATGAATGTGTGAGTGAATGACGGGGTGCATATGTGTGATTGTATGGGCACATGTTTGTGAGTCTGTATTTCTGTGTGTGTGGGTGTGTAAGAGGGTGTATAAATGTGTGTTTCAGTGAATGCGAGAGAGCGTATTCCCGTGTGTGTTTGTGTTTCTGTGTGTGTGTGATTGCATGTGGTGTTGAGTGTGTGAGTGTGAGTGACAGAGTCAATGTGAGAATTTTGTTTTTGTGAGTTGGCTTGTGTGTCTGTGTGTGTTTGAATGTGTATGTGAGGGGTGAGTGTGTGTATTTGTGTGATGTGTCTTAGTGGGTTGGCATGTGTGTCTGAGTATGGATTCAAATGCTTTGGAGGGTGTTTGTGTGTGAGTGCGAGACAGAGTAAATGTGTAAACGTGTAGGTGTATGAGCGTGTGAGTTTTGAATGTGTGTGTAAGTGACTGTGCGGGAGTGTAAATGTGAGTGTGCGAGCGTCTGTAATTTTTTTCTCTGTAGGTGTGCATGTGATTGCAAGGGAGTCATGTGTGGGTGAGTGTGAGTGTGAGTTTTGGGGTGTTGGTGGGTGTATGTGAGTGAATGTGTGACTGCATCTGTGTGTACATGTGTATTTGAACATGAATTTCTTTGTTCATGGGTGCGAGAGTTAGTGTGAATGAGTTAGTGTGTGACATTGTGTTTTGGTGTGGGGAGGTGTGTGAGAATGTGCAGGCGTTTGCAAGTGAGTGTGTCAGTGAGTTTGGGATTGAGTGGGCGTTGGTGCTTGGGTGCGGGAGTGTGAATGATTGTGTGAGGTTGGTTCTTGTGTGCGTTGGTGTGAGTGTGTGCGTGTGTGTGTGTATGTGTGTGAGTGCATGCAGTGGGAGATATGTGGGTGAGTATGAGAGTCAGTGAATGAGTGCATTTGTATGTTACTGTGTTGGCTTGGGTGTATTCACATGTCTGCGTATGCACGTGTGTTTTTTAAGTGTGATTGTGTTTTTCTGTGAGTGTGTGAATGTGAGGGTAGGGGTGTGTGTGTTGTCTCCTGTGTGTGTTCGCATGTGTGTTAGTGTTTGTTTATATCTGTGTGTGTTTCTGTGTTTGTACGTGTCTGATTACATTTGAGTGTGAATTTGTAAATACGTGCCTGAATGAGCGTGTGCATCTATGTTTGTGATTGTGGACGTTTGGGTGTGTGTACGTGTACATATCTGAGTGTGTATGGCTGTGAGTGTTTGTGAATGACTCAGTGTGTGTGTGTATGGGTGTGTACGTGTGTGTGTGTGAGATGGGAACGGGTGTGCGTTTGTGATGTGTGTCAGTGTGTTGCCTCGGGTTTGAGTATCGATTCAATATTGTGGGTGAGTGTGTGTGTGAGAGAGTGTGAATGTCTGCATGTGTATGTTCATGTGTGTAAGTGTGTGTGAGGGTGAGTGTGTGACTTGTGTGGTTATAAGTGTGTAAGGGTGTGTGTGACTGTGTGTTGGCATCTGTGTATGTGTGTTTGTGTTTTCATGTGTATATGCTTGTGAGTGTGTAATTTTGTGTGTGTATAGGTGCGAGTCCATTTTTGAGTACGTATGAATATGTGAGTGAGAGCGAGAGTAGGTACATATGTGTGATTGTATGTGCGTATAGTGTTGAGTGTGTATTTCTGTGTGTGTGTAGGTGTGTGAGCCTATTTTTGAGTGTGAGTGTTTGTGACTTACTGTGTAAGTGTGTATGTTGGTGTGTGAGTGCTTGTGTCCAAGGGTGTATGTATATGAATGTTTTTGTGTAAGGGTTTTTGTGTGGGCTGGTGTGTGATGTGTACAATATTGTGTTTTGCGTTATGTGTCTGTGTGTTGTGTTTGTGTTTGTACTCGTGCATTTGTGTGTACGTGTAGGTTCATATGTGTGTGAGGGTGAATGTGTGTGTGCTTTTGAGTGTGTGTATGGGTGTGTGCAGCTGTGTTGGCATCTGTGTATGTGTGTGTTTACGTTTGTATGTTGTGCATAGGCTTGTGAGTGCGTATTTGTGTGTGTAGGTGTTTGAGATTATTTTTGAGTGTGAGTGAGTATAAATGTGTGAGTGACTGAAAGGGGGTACATATGTGATATGGCATGTACATATGTTTGTGAGGTGAGTGTGTGACTTCTGTGTTTATAAGTGTGTAAAGGTGTGTGTGACTGTGGGCATCGGTGCATGTGTGTTTGTGTTTTCATGTGTATATGCCTGGGAGTGTATATTCTTGTGTGTGTGTATAGGTGTGAGTCTATCTTTGAGTGAGTATGACTGTGTGAGTCAGAGTTAGAGTGGGTAAATTGAGTGATTGTATGTGTGTATATTTGTGAGTGTGTATTTCTGTGTGTGTGTAGGTGTGTGAGTCTACTTTTGAGTGCGAGTGAGTACGAAGGTGTGAGTGAGTGACAGGTGTGCATAATGTGTGATTGTATGTGCGTATATATGTGAGTGTGTATTTCTGTACGTGTGTAATGTGTGACTGTGTGTTGGCATGTGTGCTTGTGTTTTTACGTGTATATGCTTGTGAGTGTGCCTTTTTGTGTGTGTATAGGTGTGAGTCAATTTTTAAGTAAGTGCGTATGACTGTGTGAGTGAGAGTGAGAGTGGGTACCTATGTGTGATTGTATGTGTGTATACTTGTGAGTGCATATTTCTGCGTGTGTGAGTGTGTAAGTGTGGGTGTTTGTATCTGAGTTTGAGGGAATGTGAGAGAGTGTGTCTGTGTTTGTGTGTGTACGTTTGATAGCATGTGTCGGTGAGTGTGTGTCAGTGACAGTCTGCGTGAGAGTTTTATTCGTGGGAGTTGGCTTCTGTGTTTCAGTACGTATTTCAATGTGTGTGAGTTATGTGTGGGTGTGTGTGACTGATGGGTCTTAGTGGGTTGGCTTATGGGTCAGAGTATGAATTCAAGGGTGTGTGTGTGTTTGTGTGTGTGAGTGTGAAAGCATGTGAATGCGTTTGGTGTGAGGGTGGGTGTGTGAGTGTTGGTGTTCATGGGTTTGTATGGGTGTGCATGAGTGTGTGTTGTCATCTGTGCATGTGGGCATTTGTGTTTGTAGGTGTATATGCTTGTGAGTGGGTATTTGTGTGTGGGTAGGTGTTTGAATCTCTTTTTGAGTGTGAGTGAGTATAAATGTTTGAGTGACAGAAAGGGGGTACATATGTGATATTGTATGTACCTGTTTGTGAGTGTGTATTTTTGTGTGTGTAGAGGTGTGAGTCTATTTTTGAGTAAGGGGGTATGAGTGTGTGAGTCGGAGTAAGAGTGGGGACATAGGTGTGACTGTATGTGCGTATATTTGTGAGTATGTATTTCTGTGTGTGGGTGTGGGTGTGTGAGTCTGTTTTTGAGTGTGAGTGAGTATGAATGTGTGAGTGAATGACGGCGTACATAGGTGTGATTGTACGGGCCTATGTTTGTGAGTCCGTATTTCTGTGTGTGTGGGTGTGTAAGAGGGTGCATAAATGTGTGTTTCAGTGAATGCGAGAGAGCGTATTCCCGTGTGTGTTTGTGTTTCTGTGTGTGTGTGATTGCATGTGGTGTTGAGTGTGTGAGTGTGAGTGACAGAGTCAATGTGAGAATTTTGTTTTTGTGAGTTGGCTTGTGTGTTTGTGTGTGTTTGAAAGTGTATGTGAGCGGTGAGTGTGTGTATTTGTGTGATGTGTCTTAGTGGGTTGGCATGTGTGTCTGAGTATGGATTCAAATGCTTTGGAGGGTGTTTGTGTGTGAGTGCGAGACAGAGTAAATGTGTAAACGTGTAGGTGTATGAGCGTGTGAGTTTTGAATGTGTGTGTAAGTGACTGTGCGGGAGTGTAAATGTGAGTGTGCGAGTGTCTGGAATTTTTTCTCTGTAGGTGTGCATGTGATTGCAAGGGAGTCTTGTGTGGGTGAGTGTGAGTTTTGGGGTGTTGGTGGGTGTATGTGAGTGAATGTGTGACTGCATCTGTGTGTACATGTGTATTTGAACATGAATTTCTTTGTTCATGGGTGCGAGAGTTAGTGTGAATGAGTTAGTGTGTGACATTGTGTTTTGGTGTGGGGAGGTGTGTGAGAATGTGCAGGCGTTTGCAAGTGAGTGTGTCAGTGAGTTTGGGATTGAGTGTGCATTGGTACTTGGGTGCGGGAGTGTGAATGATTGTGTGAGGTTGGTTATTGTGTGCATTGGTGTGAGTGTGTGCGTGTGTGTGTATGTGTGTGAGTGCATGCAGTGGGAGATATGTGGGTGAGTATGAGAGTCAGTGAATGAGTGCATTTGTATGTTACTGTGTTGGCTTGGGTGTATTCACATGTCTGCGTATGCACGTGTGTTTTTTAAGTGTGATTGTGTTTTTCTGTGAGTGTGTGAATGTGAGGGTAGGGGTGTGTGTGTTGTCTCCTGTGTGTGTTCGCATGTGTGTTAGTGTTTGTTTATATCTGTGTGTGTTTCTGTGTTTGTACGTGTCTGATTACATTTGAGTGTGAATTTGTAAATATGTGCCTGAATGAGCGTGTGCATCTATGTTTGTGATTGTGGACGTTTGGGTGTGTGTACGTGTACATATCTGAGTGTGTATGGCTGTGAGTGTTTGTGAATGAGTCAGTGTGTGTGTGTATGGGTGTGTACGTGTGTGTGTGTGAGATGGGAATGGGTGTGCGTTTGTGATGTGTGTCAGTGTGTTGCCTCGGGTTTGAGTATCGATTCAATATTGTGGGTGAGTTTGTGGGTGAGTGTGTGTGTGAGAGAGTGTGAATGTCTGCATGTGTATGTTCATGTGTGTAAGTGTGTGTGAGGGTGAGTGTGTGACTTGTGTGGTTATAAGTGTGTAAGGGTGTGTGTGACTGTGTGTTGGCATCTGTGTATGTGTGTTTGTGTTTTCATGTGTATATGCTTGTGAGTGTGTAATTTTGTGTGTGTATAGGTGCGAGTCCATTTTTGAGTACGTATGAATATGTGAGTGAGAGCGAGAGTAGGTACATATGTGTGATTGTATGTGCGTATAGTGTTGAGTGTGTATTTCTGTGTGTGTGTAGGTGTGTGAGCCTATTTTTGAGTGTGAGTGTTTGTGACTTACTGTGTAAGTGTGTATGTTGGTGTGTGAGTGCTTGTGTCCAAGGGTGTATGTATATGAATGTTTTTGTGTAAGGGTTTTTGTGTGTGCTGGTGTGTGATGTGTACAATACTGTGTTTTGCGTTATGTGTCTGTGTGTTGTGTTTGTGTTTGTACTCGTGCATTTGTGTGTACGTGTAGGTTCATATGTGTGTGAGGGTGAATGTGTGTGTGCTTTTGAGTGTGTGTATGGGTGTGTGCAGGTGTGTTGGAATCTGTGTATGTGTGTGATTATGTTTGTATGTGCATAGGCTTGTGAGTGCGTATTTGTGTGTGTAGGTGTTTGAGATTATTTTTGAGTGTGAGTGAGTATAAATGTGTGAGTGACTGAAAGGGGGTACATATGTGATAAGGCATGTACATATGTTTGTGAGGTGAGTGTGTGACTTCTGTGTTTATAAGTGTGTAAAGTGTGTGTGACTGTTGGCATCGGTGCATGTGTGTTTGTGTTTTCATGTGTATATGCCTGGGAGTGTATATTCTTGTGTGTGTATAGGTGTGAGTCTATCTTTGAGTGAGTGAGTATGACTGTGTGAGTCAGAGTTAGAGTGGGTAAATTGTGTGATTGTATGTGTGTATATTTGTGAGTGTGTATTTCTGTGTGTGTGTAGGTGTGTGAGTCTACTTTTGAGTGTGAGTGAGTACGAAGGTGTGAGTGAGTGACAGGTGTGCATAATGTGTGATTGTATGTGCGTATATATGTGAGTGTGTATTTCTGTACGTGTGTAATGTGTGACTGTGTGTTGGCATGTGTGCTTGTGTTTTTACGTGTATATGCTTGTGAGTGTGCCTTTTTGTGTGTGTATAGGTGTGAGTCTATTTTTAAGTAAGTGCGTATGACTGTGTGAGTGAGAGTGAGAGTGGGTACCTATGTGTGATTGTATGTGTGTATACTTGTGAGTGCATATTTCCGCGTGTGTGAGTGTGTAAGTGTGGGTGTTTGTATCTGAGTTTGAGGGAATGTGAGAGAGTGTGTGTGTTTGTGTGTGTACGTTTGATAGCATGTGTCGGTGAGTGTGTGTCAGTGACAGTCTGCGTGAGAGTTTTATTCGTGGGAGTTGGCTTCTGTGTTTCAGTACGTATTTCAATGTGTGTGAGTTATGTGTGGGTGTGTGTGACTGATGGGTCTTAGTGGGTTGGCTTATGGGTAAGAGTATGAATTCAAGGGTGTGTGTGTGTTTGTGTGTGTGAGTGTGAAAGCATGTGAATGCGTTTGGTGTGAGGGTGGGTGTGTGAGTGTTGGTGTTCATGGGTTTGTATGGGTGTGCATGAGTGTGTGTTGTCATCTGTGCATGTGGGCATTTGTGTTTGTAGGTGTATATGCTTGTGAGTGGGTATTTGTGTGTGTGTAGGTGTTTGAATCTCTTTTTGAGTGTGAGTGAGTATAAATGTTTGAGTGACGGAAAGGGGGTACATATGTGATATTGTATGTACCTGTTTGTGAGTGTGTATTTTTGTGTGTGTAGACGTGTGAGTCTATTTTTGAGTAAGGGGGTATGAGTGTGTGAGTCGGAGTAAGAGTGGGGACATAGGTGTGACTGTATGTGCGTATATTTGTGAGTATGTATTTCTGTGTGTGTGTGTGTGGGTGTGTGAGTCTGTTTTTGAGTGTGAGTGAGTATGAATGTGTGAGTGAATGACGGGGTGCATATGTGTGATTGTATGGGCACATGTTTGTGAGTCTGTATTTCTGTGTGTGTGGGTGTGTAAGAGGGTGTATAAATGTGTGTTTCAGTGAATGCGAGAGAGCGTATTCCCGTGTGTGTTTGTGTTTCTGTGTGTGTGTGATTGCATGTGGTGTTGAGTGTGTGAGTGTGAGTGACAGAGTCAATGTGAGAATTTTGTTTTTGTGAGTTGGCTTGTGTGTCTGTGTGTGTTTGAATGTGTATGTGAGGGGTGAGTGTGTGTATTTGTGTGATGTGTCTTAGTGGGTTGGCATGTGTGTCTGAGTATGGATTCAAATGCTTTGGAGGGTGTTTGTGTGTGAGTGCGAGACAGAGTAAATGTGTAAACGTGTAGGTGTATGAGCGTGTGAGTTTTGAATGTGTGTGTAAGTGACTGTGCGGGAGTGTAAATGTGAGTGTGCGAGCGTCTGGAATTTTTTTCTCTGTAGGTGTGCATGTGATTGCAAGGGAGTCATGTGTGGGTGAGTGTGAGTGTGAGTTTTGGGGTGTTGGTGGGTGTATGTGAGTGAATGTGTGACTGCATCTGTGTGTACATGTGTATTTGAACATGAATTTCTTTGTTCATGGGTGCGAGAGTTAGTGTGAATGAGTTAGTGTGTGACATTGTGTTTTGGTGTGGGGAGGTGTGTGAGAATGTGCAGGCGTTTGCAAGTGAGTGTGTCAGTGAGTTTGGGATTGAGTGGGCGTTGGTGCTTGGGTGCGGGAGTGTGAATGATTGTGTGAGGTTGGTTCTTGTGTGCGTTGGTGTGAGTGTGTGCGTGTGTGTGTGTATGTGTTTGAGTGCATGCAGTGGGAGATATGTGGGTGAGTATGAGAGTCAGTGAATGAGTGCATTTGTATGTTACTGTGTTGGCTTGGGTGTATTCACGTCTGCGTATGCACGTGTGTTTTTTAAGTGTGATTGTGTTTTTCTGTGAGTGTGTGAATGTGAGGGTAGGGGTGTGTGTGTTGTCTCCTGTGTGTGTTCACATGTGTGTTAGTGTTTGTTTATATCTGTGTGTGTTTCTGTGTTTGTACGTGTCTGATTACATTTGAGTGTGAATTTGTAAATATGTGCATGAATGAGCGTGTGCATCTATGTTTGTGATTGTGGACGTTTGGGTGTGTGTACGTGTACATATCTGAGTGTGTATGGCAGTGAGTGTTTGTGAATGAGTCAGTGTGTGTGTGTATGGGTGTGTACGTGTGTGTGTGTGAGATGGGAACGGGTGTGCGTTTGTGATGTGTGTCAGTGTGTTGCCTCGGGTTTGAGTATCGATTCAATATTGTGGGTGAGTTTGTGGGTGAGTGTGTGTGTGAGAGAGTGTGAATGTCTGCATGTGTATGTTCATATGTGTGTAAGTGTGTGTGAGGGTGAGTGTGTGACTTGTGTGGTTATAAGTGTGTAAGAGTGTGTGTGACTGTGTGTTGGCATCTGTGTATGTGTGTTTGTGTTTTCATGTGTATATGCTTGTGAGTGTGTAATTTTGTGTGTGTATAGGTGCGAGTCCATTTTTGAGTACGTATGAATATGTGAGTGAGAGCGAGAGTAGGTACATATGTGTGATTGTATGTGCGTATAGTGTTGAGTGTGTATTTCTGTGTGTGTGTAGGTGTGTGAGCCTATTTTTGAGTGTGAGTGTTTGTGACTTACTGTGTAAGTGTGTATGTTGGTGTGTGAGTGCTTGTGTCCAAGGGTGTATGTATATGAATGTTTTTGTGTAAGGGTTTTTGTGTGTGCTGGTGTGTGATGTGTACAATACTGTGTTTTGCGTTATGTGTCTGTGTGTTGTGTTTGTGTTTGTACTCGTGCATTTGTGTGTACGTGTAGGTTCATATGTGTGTGAGGGTGAATGTGTGTGTGCTTTTGAGTGTGTGTATGGGTGTGTGCAGGTGTGTTGGCATCTGTGTATGTGTGTGATTATGTTTGTATGTGCATAGGCTTGTGAGTGCGTATTTGTGTGTGTAGGTGTTTGAGATTATTTTTGAGTGTGAGTGAGTATAAATGTGTGAGTGACTGAAAGGGGGTACATATGTGATATGGCATGTACATATGTTTGTGAGGTGAGTGTGTGACTTCTGTGTTTATAAGTGTGTAAAGTGTGTGTGACTGTTGGCATCGGTGCATGTGTGTTTGTGTTTTCATGTGTATATGCCTGGGAGTGTATATTCTTGTGTGTGTATAGGTGTGAGTCTATCTTTGAGTGAGTGAGTATGACTGTGTGAGTCAGAGTTAGAGTGGGTAAATTGTGTGATTGTATGTGTGTATATTTGTGAGTGTGTATTTCTGTGTGTGTGTAGGTGTGTGAGTCTACTTTTGAGTGCGAGTGAGTACGAAGGTGTGAGTGAGTGACAGGTGTGCATAATGTGTGATTGTATGTGCGTATATATGTGAGTGTGTATTTCTGTACGTGTGTAATGTGTGACTGTGTGTTGGCATGTGTGCTTGTGTTTTTACGTGTATATGCTTGTGAGTGTGCCTTTTTGTGTGTGTATAGGTGTGAGTCAATTTTTAAGTAAGTGCGTATGACTGTGTGAGTGAGAGTGAGAGTGGGTACCTATGTGTGATTGTATGTGTGTATACTTGTGAGTGCATATTTCTGCGTGTGTGAGTGTGTAAGTGTGGGTGTTTGTATCTGAGTTTGAGGGAATGTGAGAGAGTGTGTCTGTGTTTGTGTGTGTACGTTTGATAGCATGTGTCGGTGAGTGTGTGTCAGTGACAGTCTGCGTGAGAGTTTTATTCGTGGGAGTTGGCTTCTGTGTTTCAGTACGTATTTCAATGTGTGTGAGTTATGTGTGGGTGTGTGTGACTGATGGGTCTTAGTGGGTTGGCTTATGGGTCAGAGTATGAATTCAAGGGTGTGTGTGTGTTTGTGTGTGTGAGTGTGAAAACATGTGAATGCGTTTGGTGTGAGGGTGGGTGTGTGAGTGTTGGTGTTCATGGGTTTGTATGGGTGTGCATGAGTGTGTGTTGTCATCTGTGCATGTGGGCATTTGTGTTTGTAGGTGTATATGCTTGTGAGTGGGTATTTGTGTGTGGGTAGGTGTTTGAATCTCTTTTTGAGTGTGAGTGAGTATAAATGTTTGAGTGACGGAAAGGGGGTACATATGTGATATTGTATGTACCTGTTTGTGAGTGTGTATTTTTGTGTGTGTAGAGGTGTGAGTCTATTTTTGAGTAAGGGGGTATGAGTGTGTGAGTCGGAGTAAGAGTGGGGACATAGGTGTGACTGTATGTGCGTATATTTGTGAGTATGTATTTCTGTGTGTGGGTGTGGGTGTGTGAGTCTGTTTTTGAGTGTGAGTGAGTATGAATGTGTGAGTGAATGACGGGGTGCATATGTGTGATTGTATGGGCACATGTTTGTGAGTCTGTATTTCTGTGTGTGTGGGTGTGTAAGAGGGTGTATAAATGTGTGTTTCAGTGAATGCGAGAGAGCGTATTCCCGTGTGTGTTTGTGTTTCTGTGTGTGTGTGATTGCATGTGGTGTTGAGTGTGTGAGTGTGAGTGACAGAGTCAATGTGAGAATTTTGTTTTTGTGAGTTGGCTTGTGTGTCTGTGTGTGTTTGAATGTGTATGTGAGGGGTGAGTGTGTGTATTTGTGTGATGTGTCTTAGTGGGTTGGCATGTGTGTCTGAGTATGGATTCAAATGCTTTGGAGGGTGTTTGTGTGTGAGTGCGAGACAGAGTAAATGTGTAAACGTGTAGGTGTATGAGCGTGTGAGTTTTGAATGTGTGTGTAAGTGACTGTGCGGGAGTGTAAATGTGAGTGTGCGAGCGTCTGGAATTTTTTTCTCTGTAGGTGTGCATGTGATTGCAAGGGAGTCATGTGTGGGTGAGTGTGAGTGTGAGTTTTGGGGTGTTGGTGGGTGTATGTGAGTGAATGTGTGACTGCATCTGTGTGTACATGTGTATTTGAACATGAATTTCTTTGTTCATGGGTGCGAGAGTTAGTGTGAATGAGTTAGTGTGTGACATTGTGTTTTGGTGTGGGGAGGTGTGTGAGAATGTGCAGGCGTTTGCAAGTGAGTGTGTCAGTGAGTTTGGGATTGAGTGTGCGTTGGTGCTTGGGTGCGGGAGTGTGAATGATTGTGTGAGGTTGGTTCTTGTGTGCGTTGGTGTGAGTGTGTGCGTGTGTGTGTGTATGTGTGTGAGTGCATGCAGTGGGAGATATGTGGGTGAGTATGAGAGTCAGTGAATGAGTGCATTTGTATGTTACTGTGTTGGCTTGGGTGTATTCACATGTCTGCGTATGCACGTGTGTTTTTTAAGTGTGATTGTGTTTTTCTGTGAGTGTGTGAATGTGAGGGTAGGGGTGTGTGTGTTGTCTCCTGTGTGTGTTCACATGTGTGTTAGTGTTTGTTTATATCTGTGTGTGTTTCTGTGTTTGTACGTGTCTGATTACATTTGAGTGTGAATTTGTAAATATGTGCATGAATGAGCGTGTGCATCTATGTTTGTGATTGTGGACGTTTGGGTGTGTGTACGTGTACATATCTGAGTGTGTATGGCAGTGAGTGTTTGTGAATGAGTCAGTGTGTGTGTGTATGGGTGTGTACGTGTGTGTGTGTGAGATGGGAATGGGTGTGCGTTTGTGATGTGTGTCAGTGTGTTGCCTCGGGTTTGAGTATCGATTCAATATTGTGGGTGAGTTTGTGGGTGAGTGTGTGTGTGAGAGAGTGTGAATGTCTGCATGTGTATGTTCATATGTGTGTAAGTGTGTGTGAGGGTGAGTGTGTGACTTGTGTGGTTATAAGTGTGTAAGGGTGTGTGTGACTGTGTGTTGGCATCTGTGTATGTGTGTTTGTGTTTTCATGTGTATATGCTTGTGAGTGTGTAATTTTGTGTGTGTATAGGTGCGAGTCCATTTTTGAGTACGTATGAATATGTGAGTGAGAGCGAGAGTAGGTACATATGTGTGATTGTATGTGCGTATAGTGTTGAGTGTGTATTTCTGTGTGTGTGTAGGTGTGTGAGCCTATTTTTGAGTGTGTGTTTGTGACTTACTGTGTAAGTGTGTATGTTGGTGTGTGAGTGCTTGTGTCCAAGGGTGTATGTATATGACTGTTTTTGTGTAAGGGTTTTTGTGTGTGCTGGTGTGTGATGTGTACAATACTGTGTTTTGCGTTATGTGTCTGTGTGTTGTGTTTGTGTTTGTACTCGTGCATTTGTGTGTACGTGTAGGTTCATATGTGTGTGAGGGTGAATGTGTGTGTGCTTTTGAGTGTGTGTATGGGTGTGTGCAGGTGTGTTGGAATCTGTGTATGTGTGTGATTATGTTTGTATGTGCATAGGCTTGTGAGTGCGTATTTGTGTGTGTAGGTGTTTGAGATTATTTTTGAGTGTGAGTGAGTATAAATGTGTGAGTGACTGAAAGGGGGTACATATGTGATATGGCATGTACATATGTTTGTGAGGTGAGTGTGTGACTTCTGTGTTTATAAGTGTGTAAAGTGTGTGTAACTGTTGGCATCGGTGCATGTGTGTTTGTGTTTTCATGTGTATATGCCTGGGAGTGTATATTCTTGTGTGTGTATAGGTGTGAGTCTATCTTTGAGTGAGTGAGTATGACTGTGTGAGTCAGAGTTAGAGTGGGTAAATTGTGTGATTGTATGTGTGTATATTTGTGAGTGTGTATTTCTGTGTGTGTGTAGGTGTGTGAGTCTACTTTTGAGTGCGAGTGAGTACGAAGGTGTGAGTGAGTGACAGGTGTGCATAATGTGTGATTGTATGTGCGTATATATGTGAGTGTGTATTTCTGTACGTGTGTAATGTGTGACTGTGTGTTGGCATGTGTGCTTGTGTTTTTACGTGTATATGCTTGTGAGTGTGCCTTTTTGTGTGTGTATAGGTGTGAGTCAATTTTTAAGTAAGTGCGTATGACTGTGTGAGTGAGAGTGAGAGTGGGTACCTATGTGTGATTGTATGTGTGTATACTTGTGAGTGCATATTTCTGCGTGTGTGAGTGTGTAAGTGTGGGTGTTTGTATCTGAGTTTGAGGGAATGTGAGAGAGTGTGTCTGTGTTTGTGTGTGTACGTTTGATAGCATGTGTCGGTGAGTGTGTGTCAGTGACAGTCTGCGTGAGAGTTTTATTCGTGGGAGTTGGCTTCTGTGTTTCAGTACGTATTTCAATGTGTGTGAGTTATGTGTGGGTGTGTGTGACTGATGGGTCTTAGTGGGTTGGCTTATGGGTCAGAGTATGAATTCAAGGGTGTGTGTGTGTTTGTGTGTGTGAGTGTGAAAGCATGTGAATGCGTTTGGTGTGAGGGTGGGTGTGTGAGTGTTGGTGTTCATGGGTTTGTATGGGTGTGCATGAGTGTGTGTTGTCATCTGTGCATGTGGGCATTTGTGTTTGTAGGTGTATATGCTTGTGAGTGGGTATTTGTGTGTGGGTAGGTGTTTGAATCTCTTTTTGAGTGTGAGTGAGTATAAATGTTTGAGTGACGGAAAGGGGGTACATATGTGATATTGTATGTACCTGTTTGTGAGTGTGTATTTTTGTGTGTGTAGAGGTGTGAGTCTATTTTTGAGTAAGGGGGTATGAGTGTGTGAGTCGGAGTAAGAGTGGGGACATAGGTGTGACTGTATGTGCGTATATTTGTGAGTATGTATTTCTGTGTGTGGGTGTGGGTGTGTGAGTCTGTTTTTGAGTGTGAGTGAGTATGAATGTGTGAGTGAATGACGGGGTGCATATGTGTGATTGTATGGGCACATGTTTGTGAGTCTGTATTTCTGTGTGTGTGGGTGTGTAAGAGGGTGTATAAATGTGTGTTTCAGTGAATGCGAGAGAGCGTATTCCCGTGTGTGTTTGTGTTTCTGTGTGTGTGTGATTGCATGTGGTGTTGAGTGTGTGAGTGTGAGTGACAGAGTCAATGTGAGAATTTTGTTTTTGTGAGTTGGCTTGTGTGTCTGTGTGTGTTTGAATGTGTATGTGAGGGGTGAGTGTGTGTATTTGTGTGATGTGTCTTAGTGGGTTGGCATGTGTGTCTGAGTATGGATTCAAATGCTTTGGAGGGTGTTTGTGTGTGAGTGCGAGACAGAGTAAATGTGTAAACGTGTAGGTGTATGAGCGTGTGAGTTTTGAATGTGTGTGTAAGTGACTGTGCGGGAGTGTAAATGTGAGTGTGCGAGCGTCTGTAATTTTTTTCTCTGTAGGTGTGCATGTGATTGCAAGGGAGTCATGTGTGGGTGAGTGTGAGTGTGAGTTTTGGGGTGTTGGTGGGTGTATGTGAGTGAATGTGTGACTGCATCTGTGTGTACATGTGTATTTGAACATGAATTTCTTTGTTCATGGGTGCGAGAGTTAGTGTGAATGAGTTAGTGTGTGACATTGTGTTTTGGTGTGGGGAGGTGTGTGAGAATGTGCAGGCGTTTGCAAGTGAGTGTGTCAGTGAGTTTGGGATTGAGTGGGCGTTGGTGCTTGGGTGCGGGAGTGTGAATGATTGTGTGAGGTTGGTTCTTGTGTGCGTTGGTGTGAGTGTGTGCGTGTGTGTGTGTATGTGTGTGAGTGCATGCAGTGGGAGATATGTGGGTGAGTATGAGAGTCAGTGAATGAGTGCATTTGTATGTTACTGTGTTGGCTTGGGTGTATTCACATGTCTGCGTATGCACGTGTGTTTTTTAAGTGTGATTGTGTTTTTCTGTGAGTGTGTGAATGTGAGGGTAGGGGTGTGTGTGTTGTCTCCTGTGTGTGTTCACATGTGTGTTAGTGTTTGTTTATATCTGTGTGTGTTTCTGTGTTTGTACGTGTCTGATTACATTTGAGTGTGAATTTGTAAATATGTGCATGAATGAGCGTGTGCATCTATGTTTGTGATTGTGGACGTTTGGGTGTGTGTACGTATACATATCTGAGTGTGTATGGCAGTGAGTGTTTGTGAATGAGTCAGTGTGTGTGTGTATGGGTGTGTACGTGTGTGTGTGTGAGATGGGAACGGGTGTGCGTTTGTGATGTGTGTCAGTGTGTTGCCTCGGGTTTGAGTATCGATTCAATATTGTGGGTGAGTTTGTGGGTGAGTGTGTGTGTGAGAGAGTGTGAATGTCTGCATGTGTATGTTCATATGTGTGTAAGTGTGTGTGAGGGTGAGTGTGTGACTTGTGTGGTTATAAGTGTGTAAGGGTGTGTGTGACTGTGTGTTGGCATCTGTGTATGTGTGTTTGTGTTTTCATGTGTATATGCTTGTGAGTGTGTAATTTTGTGTGTGTATAGGTGCGAGTCCATTTTTGAGTACGTATGAATATGTGAGTGAGAGCGAGAGTAGGTACATATGTGTGATTGTATGTGCGTATAGTGTTGAGTGTGTATTTCTGTGTGTGTGTAGGTGTGTGAGCCTATTTTTGAGTGTGTGTTTGTGACTTACTGTGTAAGTGTGTATGTTGGTGTGTGAGTGCTTGTGTCCAAGGGTGTATGTATATGAATGTTTTTGTGTAAGGGTTTTTGTGTGTGCTGGTGTGTGATGTGTACAATACTGTGTTTTGCGTTATGTGTCTGTGTGTTGTGTTTGTGTTTGTACTCGTGCATTTGTGTGTACGTGTAGGTTCATATGTGTGTGAGGGTGAATGTGTGTGTGCTTTTGAGTGTGTGTATGGGTGTGTGCAGGTGTGTTGGCATCTGTGTATGTGTGTGATTATGTTTGTATGTGCATAGGCTTGTGAGTGCGTATTTGTGTGTGTAGGTGTTTGAGATTATTTTTGAGTGTGAGTGAGTATAAATGTGTGAGTGACTGAAAGGGGGTACATATGTGATATGGCATGTACATATGTTTGTGAGGTGAGTGTGTGACTTCTGTGTTTATAAGTGTGTAAAGTGTGTGTGACTGTTGGCATCGGTGCATGTGTGTTTGTGTTTTCATGTGTATATGCCTGGGAGTGTATATTCTTGTGTGTGTATAGGTGTGAGTCTATCTTTGAGTGAGTGAGTATGACTGTGTGAGTCAGAGTTAGAGTGGGTAAATTGTGTGATTGTATGTGTGTATATTTGTGAGTGTGTATTTCTGTGTGTGTGTAGGTGTGTGAGTCTACTTTTGAGTGCGAGTGAGTACGAAGGTGTGAGTGAGTGACAGGTGTGCATAATGTGTGATTGTATGTGCGTATATATGTGAGTGTGTATTTCTGTACGTGTGTAATGTGTGACTGTGTGTTGGCATGTGTGCTTGTGTTTTGACGTGTATATGCTTGTGAGTGTGCCTTTTTGTGTGTGTATAGGTGTGAGTCAATTTTTAAGTAAGTGCGTATGACTGTGTGAGTGAGAGTGAGAGTGGGTACCTATGTGTGATTGTATGTGTGTATACTTGTGAGTGCATATTTCTGCGTGTGTGAGTGTGTAAGTGTGGGTGTTTGTATCTGAGTTTGAGGGAATGTGAGAGAGTGTGTCTGTGTTTGTGTGTGTACGTTTGATAGCATGTGTCGGTGAGTGTGTGTCAGTGACAGTCTGCGTGAGAGTTTTATTCGTGGGAGTTGGCTTCTGTGTTTCAGTACGTATTTCAATGTGTGTGAGTTATGTGTGGGTGTGTGTGACTGATGGGTCTTAGTGGGTTGGCTTATGGGTCAGAGTATGAATTCAAGGGTGTGTGTGTGTTTGTGTGTGTGAGTGTGAAAGCATGTGAATGCGTTTGGTGTGAGGGTGTGTGTGTGAGTGTTGGTGTTCATGGGTTTGTATGGGTGTGCATGAGTGTGTGTTGTCATCTGTGCATGTGGGCATTTGTGTTTGTAGGTGTATATGCTTGTGAGTGGGTATTTGTGTGTGTGTAGGTGTTTGAATCTCTTTTTGAGTGTGAGTGAGTATAAATGTTTGAGTGACGGAAAGGGGGTACATATGTGATATTGTATGTACCTGTTTGTGAATGTGTATTTTTGTGTGTGTAGAGGTGTGAGTCTATTTTTGAGTAAGGGGGTATGAGTGTGTGAGTCGGAGTAAGAGTGGGGACATAGGTGTGACTGTATGTGCGTATATTTGTGAGTATGTATTTCTGTGTGTGGGTGTGGGTGTGTGAGTCTGTTTTTGAGTGTGAGTGAGTATGAATGTGTGAGTGAATGACGGGGTGCATATGTGTGATTGTATGGGCACATGTTTGTGAGTCTGTATTTCTGTGTGTGTGGGTGTGTAAGAGGGTGTATAAATGTGTGTTTCAGTGAATGCGAGAGAGCGTATTCCCGTGTGTGTTTGTGTTTCTGTGTGTGTGTGATTGCATGTGGTGTTGAGTGTGTGAGTGTGAGTGACAGAGTCAATGTGAGAATTTTGTTTTTGTGAGTTGGCTTGTGTGTCTGTGTGTGTTTGAATGTGTATGTGAGGGGTGAGTGTGTGTATTTGTGTGATGTGTCTTAGTGGGTTGGCATGTGTGTCTGAGTATGGATTCAAATGCTTTGGAGGGTGTTTGTGTGTGAGTGCGAGACAGAGTAAATGTGTAAACGTGTAGGTGTATGAGCGTGTGAGTTTTGAATGTGTGTGTAAGTGACTGTGCGGGAGTGTAAATGTGAGTGTGCGAGCGTCTGGAATTTTTTTCTCTGTAGGTGTGCATGTGATTGCAAGGGAGTCATGTGTGGGTGAGTGTGAGTGTGAGTTTTGGGGTGTTGGTGGGTGTATGTGAGTGAATGTGTGACTGCATCTGTGTGTACATGTGTATTTGAACATGAATTTCTTTGTTCATGGGTGCGAGAGTTAGTGTGAATGAGTTAGTGTGTGACATTGTGTTTTGGTGTGGGGAGGTGTGTGAGAATGTGCAGGCGTTTGCAAGTGAGTGTGTCAGTGAGTTTGGGATTGAGTGTGCGTTGGTGCTTGGGTGCGGGAGTGTGAATGATTGTGTGAGGTTGGTTCTTGTGTGCGTTGGTGTGAGTGTGTGCGTGTGTGTGTGTATGTGTGTGAGTGCATGCAGTGGGAGATATGTGGGTGAGTATGAGAGTCAGTGAATGAGTGCATTTGTATGTTACTGTGTTGGCTTGGGTGTATTCACATGTCTGCGTATGCACGTGTGTTTTTTAAGTGTGATTGTGTTTTTCTGTGAGTGTGTGAATGTGAGGGTAGGGGTGTGTGTGTTGTCTCCTGTGTGTGTTCACATGTGTGTTAGTGTTTGTTTATATCTGTGTGTGTTTCTGTGTTTGTACGTGTCTGATTACATTTGAGTGTGAATTTGTAAATATGTGCATGAATGAGCGTGTGCATCTATGTTTGTGATTGTGGACGTTTGGGTGTGTGTACGTGTACATATCTGAGTGTGTATGGCAGTGAGTGTTTGTGAATGAGTCAGTGTGTGTGTGTATGGGTGTGTACGTGTGTGTGTGTGAGATGGGAACGGGTGTGTGTTTG
This sequence comes from Castor canadensis, assembly GCF_047511655.1. NCBI lineage: Eukaryota > Metazoa > Chordata > Mammalia > Rodentia > Castoridae > Castor > Castor canadensis. The sequence goes on along the minus strand of NC_133386.1, from coordinate 83,210,522 downwards.
TGATGTGTGTCAGTGTGTTGCCTCGGGTTTGAGTATCGATTCAATATTGTGGGTGAGTTTGTGGGTGAGTGTGTGTGTGAGAGAGTGTGAATGTCTGCATGTGTATGTTCATATGTGTGTAAGTGTGTGTGAGGGTGAGTGTGTGACTTGTGTGGTTATAAGTGTGTAAGGGTGTGTGTGACTGTGTGTTGGCATCTGTGTATGTGTGTTTGTGTTTTCATGTGTATATGCTTGTGAGTGTGTAATTTTGTGTGTGTATAGGTGCGAGTCCATTTTTGAGTACGTATGAATATGTGAGTGAGAGCGAGAGTAGGTACATATGTGTGATTGTATGTGCGTATAGTGTTGAGTGTGTATTTCTGTGTGTGTGTAGGTGTGTGAGCCTATTTTTGAGTGTGTGTTTGTGACTTACTGTGTAAGTGTGTATGTTGGTGTGTGAGTGCTTGTGTCCAAGGGTGTATGTATATGACTGTTTTTGTGTAAGGGTTTTTGTGTGTGCTGGTGTGTGATGTGTACAATACTGTGTTTTGCGTTATGTGTCTGTGTGTTGTGTTTGTGTTTGTACTCGTGCATTTGTGTGTACGTGTAGGTTCATATGTGTGTGAGGGTGAATGTGTGTGTGCTTTTGAGTGTGTGTATGGGTGTGTGCAGGTGTGTTGGAATCTGTGTATGTGTGTGATTATGTTTGTATGTGCATAGGCTTGTGAGTGCGTATTTGTGTGTGTAGGTGTTTGAGATTATTTTTGAGTGTGAGTGAGTATAAATGTGTGAGTGACTGAAAGGGGGTACATATGTGATATGGCATGTACATATGTTTGTGAGGTGAGTGTGTGACTTCTGTGTTTATAAGTGTGTAAAGTGTGTGTGACTGTTGGCATCGGTGCATGTGTGTTTGTGTTTTCATGTGTATATGCCTGGGAGTGTATATTCTTGTGTGTGTATAGGTGTGAGTCTATCTTTGAGTGAGTGAGTATGACTGTGTGAGTCAGAGTTAGAGTGGGTAAATTGTGTGATTGTATGTGTGTATATTTGTGAGTGTGTATTTCTGTGTGTGTGTAGGTGTGTGAGTCTACTTTTGAGTGCGAGTGAGTACGAAGGTGTGAGTGAGTGACAGGTGTGCATAATGTGTGATTGTATGTGCGTATATATGTGAGTGTGTATTTCTGTACGTGTGTAATGTGTGACTGTGTGTTGGCATGTGTGCTTGTGTTTTGACGTGTATATGCTTGTGAGTGTGCCTTTTTGTGTGTGTATAGGTGTGAGTCAATTTTTAAGTAAGTGCGTATGACTGTGTGAGTGAGAGTGAGAGTGGGTACCTATGTGTGATTGTATGTGTGTATACTTGTGAGTGCATATTTCTGCGTGTGTGAGTGTGTAAGTGTGGGTGTTTGTATCTGAGTTTGAGGGAATGTGAGAGAGTGTGTCTGTGTTTGTGTGTGTACGTTTGATAGCATGTGTCGGTGAGTGTGTGTCAGTGACAGTCTGCGTGAGAGTTTTATTCGTGGGAGTTGGCTTCTGTGTTTCAGTACGTATTTCAATGTGTGTGAGTTATGTGTGGGTGTGTGTGACTGATGGGTCTTAGTGGGTTGGCTTATGGGTCAGAGTATGAATTCAAGGGTGTGTGTGTGTTTGTGTGTGTGAGTGTGAAAGCATGTGAATGCGTTTGGTGTGAGGGTGGGTGTGTGAGTGTTGGTGTTCATGGGTTTGTATGGGTGTGCATGAGTGTGTGTTGTCATCTGTGCATGTGGGCATTTGTGTTTGTAGGTGTATATGCTTGTGAGTGGGTATTTGTGTGTGGGTAGGTGTTTGAATCTCTTTTTGAGTGTGAGTGAGTATAAATGTTTGAGTGACGGAAAGGGGGTACATATGTGATATTGTATGTACCTGTTTGTGAGTGTGTATTTTTGTGTGTGTAGAGGTGTGAGTCTATTTTTGAGTAAGGGGGTATGAGTGTGTGAGTCGGAGTAAGAGTGGGGACATAGGTGTGACTGTATGTGCGTATATTTGTGAGTATGTATTTCTGTGTGTGGGTGTGGGTGTGTGAGTCTGTTTTTGAGTGTGAGTGAGTATGAATGTGTGAGTGAATGACGGGGTGCATATGTGTGATTGTATGGGCACATGTTTGTGAGTCTGTATTTCTGTGTGTGTGGGTGTGTAAGAGGGTGTATAAATGTGTGTTTCAGTGAATGCGAGAGAGCGTATTCCCGTGTGTGTTTGTGTTTCTGTGTGTGTGTGATTGCATGTGGTGTTGAGTGTGTGAGTGTGAGTGACAGAGTCAATGTGAGAATTTTGTTTTTGTGAGTTGGCTTGTGTGTCTGTGTGTGTTTGAATGTGTATGTGAGGGGTGAGTGTGTGTATTTGTGTGATGTGTCTTAGTGGGTTGGCATGTGTGTCTGAGTATGGATTCAAATGCTTTGGAGGGTGTTTGTGTGTGAGTGCGAGACAGAGTAAATGTGTAAACGTGTAGGTGTATGAGCGTGTGAGTTTTGAATGTGTGTGTAAGTGACTGTGCGGGAGTGTAAATGTGAGTGTGCGAGCGTCTGTAATTTTTTTCTCTGTAGGTGTGCATGTGATTGCAAGGGAGTCATGTGTGGGTGAGTGTGAGTGTGAGTTTTGGGGTGTTGGTGGGTGTATGTGAGTGAATGTGTGACTGCATCTGTGTGTACATGTGTATTTGAACATGAATTTCTTTGTTCATGGGTGCGAGAGTTAGTGTGAATGAGTTAGTGTGTGACATTGTGTTTTGGTGTGGGGAGGTGTGTGAGAATGTGCAGGCGTTTGCAAGTGAGTGTGTCAGTGAGTTTGGGATTGAGTGGGCGTTGGTGCTTGGGTGCGGGAGTGTGAATGATTGTGTGAGGTTGGTTCTTGTGTGCGTTGGTGTGAGTGTGTGCGTGTGTGTGTGTATGTGTGTGAGTGCATGCAGTGGGAGATATGTGGGTGAGTATGAGAGTCAGTGAATGAGTGCATTTGTATGTTACTGTGTTGGCTTGGGTGTATTCACATGTCTGCGTATGCACGTGTGTTTTTTAAGTGTGATTGTGTTTTTCTGTGAGTGTGTGAATGTGAGGGTAGGGGTGTGTGTGTTGTCTCCTGTGTGTGTTCACATGTGTGTTAGTGTTTGTTTATATCTGTGTGTGTTTCTGTGTTTGTACGTGTCTGATTACATTTGAGTGTGAATTTGTAAATATGTGCATGAATGAGCGTGTGCATCTATGTTTGTGATTGTGGACGTTTGGGTGTGTGTACGTGTACATATCTGAGTGTGTATGGCAGTGAGTGTTTGTGAATGAGTCAGTGTGTGTGTGTATGGGTGTGTACGTGTGTGTGTGTGAGATGGGAACGGGTGTGTGTTTGTGATGTGTGTCAGTGTGTTGCCTCGGGTTTGAGTATCGATTCAATATTGTGGGTGAGTTTGTGGGTGAGTGTGTGTGTGAGAGAGTGTGAATGTCTGCATGTGTATGTTCATATGTGTGTAAGTGTGTGTGAGGGTGAGTGTGTGACTTGTGTGGTTATAAGTGTGTAAGGGTGTGTGTGACTGTGTGTTGGCATCTGTGTATGTGTGTTTGTGTTTTCATGTGTATATGCTTGTGAGTGTGTAATTTTGTGTGTGTATAGGTGCGAGTCCATTTTTGAGTACGTATGAATATGTGAGTGAGAGCGAGAGTAGGTACATATGTGTGATTGTATGTGCGTATAGTGTTGAGTGTGTATTTCTGTGTGTGTGTAGGTGTGTGAGCCTATTTTTGAGTGTGTGTTTGTGACTTACTGTGTAAGTGTGTATGTTGGTGTGTGAGTGCTTGTGTCCAAGGGTGTATGTATATGAATGTTTTTGTGTAAGGGTTTTTGTGTGTGCTGGTGTGTGATGTGTACAATACTGTGTCTTGCGTTATGTGTCTGTGTGTTGTGTTTGTGTTTGTACTCGTGCATTTGTGTGTACGTGTAGGTTCATATGTGTGTGAGGGTGAATGTGTGTGTGCTTTTGAGTGTGTGTATGGGTGTGTGCAGGTGTGTTGGCATCTGTGTATGTGTGTGATTATGTTTGTATGTGCATAGGCTTGTGAGTGCGTATTTGTGTGTGTAGGTGTTTGAGATTATTTTTGAGTGTGAGTGAGTATAAATGTGTGAGTGACTGAAAGGGGGTACATATGTGATATGGCATGTACATATGTTTGTGAGGTGAGTGTGTGACTTCTGTGTTTATAAGTGTGTAAAGTGTGTGTGACTGTTGGCATCGGTGCATGTGTGTTTGTGTTTTCATGTGTATATGCCTGGGAGTGTATATTCTTGTGTGTGTATAGGTGTGAGTCTATCTTTGAGTGAGTGAGTATGACTGTGTGAGTCAGAGTTAGAGTGGGTAAATTGTGTGATTGTATGTGTGTATATTTGTGAGTGTGTACTTCTGTGTGTGTGTAGGTGTGTGAGTCTACTTTTGAGTGTGAGTGAGTACGAAGGTGTGAGTGAGTGACAGGTGTGCATAATGTGTGATTGTATGTGCGTATATATGTGAGTGTGTATTTCTGTACGTGTGTAATGTGTGACTGTGTGTTGGCATGTGTGCTTGTGTTTTTACGTGTATATGCTTGTGAGTGTGCCTTTTTGTGTGTGTATAGGTGTGAGTCAATTTTTAAGTAAGTGCGTATGACTGTGTGAGTGAGAGTGAGAGTGGGTACCTATGTGTGATTGTATGTGTGTATACTTGTGAGTGCATATTTCTGCGTGTGTGAGTGTGTAAGTGTGGGTGTTTGTATCTGAGTTTGAGGGAATGTGAGAGAGTGTGTCTGTGTTTGTGTGTGTACGTTTGATAGCATGTGTCGGTGAGTGTGTGTCAGTGACAGTCTGCGTGAGAGTTTTATTCGTGGGAGTTGGCTTCTGTGTTTCAGTACGTATTTCAATGTGTGTGAGTTATGTGTGGGTGTGTGTGACTGATGGGTCTTAGTGGGTTGGCTTATGGGTCAGAGTATGAATTCAAGGGTGTGTGTGTGTGAGTGTGAAAGCATGTGAATGCGTTTGGTGTGAGGGTGGGTGTGTGAGTGTTGGTGTTCATGGGTTTGTATGGGTGTGCATGAGTGTGTGTTGTCATCTGTGCATGTGGGCATTTGTGTTTGTAGGTGTATATGCTTGTGAGTGGGTATTTGTGTGTGGGTAGGTGTTTGAATCTCTTTTTGAGTGTGAGTGAGTATAAATGTTTGAGTGACGGAAAGGGGGTACATATGTGATATTGTATGTACCTGTTTGTGAGTGTGTATTTTTGTGTGTGTAGAGGTGTGAGTCTATTTTTGAGTAAGGGGGTATGAGTGTGTGAGTCGGAGTAAGAGTGGGGACATAGGTGTGACTGTATGTGCGTATATTTGTGAGTATGTATTTCTGTGTGTGTGTGTGGGTGTGTGAGTCTGTTTTTGAGTGTGAGTGAGTATGAATGTGTGAGTGAATGACGGGGTGCATATGTGTGATTGTATGGGCACATGTTTGTGAGTCCGTATTTCTGTGTGTGTGGGTGTGTAAGAGGGTGTATAAATGTGTGTTTCAGTGAATGCGAGAGAGCGTATTCCCGTGTGTGTTTGTGTTTCTGTGTGTGTGTGATTGCATGTGGTGTTGAGTGTGTGAGTGTGAGTGACAGAGTCAATGTGAGAATTTTGTTTTTGTGAGTTGGCTTGTGTGTCTGTGTGTGTTTGAATGTGTATGTGAGGGGTGAGTGTGTGTATTTGTGTGATGTGTCTTAGTGGGTTGGCATGTGTGTCTGAGTATGGATTCAAATGCTTTGGAGGGTGTTTGTGTGTGAGTGCGAGACAGAGTAAATGTGTAAACGTGTAGGTGTATGAGCGTGTGAGTTTTGAATGTGTGTGTAAGTGACTGTGCGGGAGTGTAAATGTGAGTGTGCGAGCGTCTGGAATTTTTTCTCTGTAGGTGTGCATGTGATTGCAAGGGAGTCATGTGTGGGTGAGTGTGAGTTTTGGGGTGTTGGTGGGTGTATGTGAGTGAATGTGTGACTGCATCTGTGTGTACATGTGTATTTGAACATGAATTTCTTTGTTCATGGGTGCGAGAGTTAGTGTGAATGAGTTAGTGTGTGACATTGTGTTTTGGTGTGGGGAGGTGTGTGAGAATGTGCAGGCGTTTGCAAGTGAGTGTGTCAGTGAGTTTGGGATTGAGTGTGCATTGGTGCTTGGGTGCGGGAGTGTGAATGATTGTGTGAGGTTGGTTATTGTGTGCATTGGTGTGAGTGTGTGCGTGTGTGTGTATGTGTGTGAGTGCATGCAGTGGGAGATATGTGGGTGAGTATGAGAGTCAGTGAATGAGTGCATTTGTATGTTACTGTGTTGGCTTGGGTGTATTCACATGTCTGCGTATGCACGTGTGTTTTTTAAGTGTGATTGTGTTTTTCTGTGAGTGTGTGAATGTGAGGGTAGGGGTGTGTGTGTTGTCTCCTGTGTGTGTTCGCATGTGTGTTAGTGTTTGTTTATATCTGTGTGTGTTTCTGTGTTTGTACGTGTCTGATTACATTTGAGTGTGAATTTGTAAATATGTGCCTGAATGAGCGTGTGCATCTATGTTTGTGATTGTGGACGTTTGGGTGTGTGTACGTGTACATATCTGAGTGTGTATGGCTGTGAGTGTTTGTGAATGAGTCAGTGTGTGTGTGTATGGGTGTGTACGTGTGTGTGTGTGAGATGGGAACGGGTGTGCGTTTGTGATGTGTGTCAGTGTGTTGCCTCGGGTTTGAGTATCGATTCAATATTGTGGGTGAGTTTGTGGGTGAGTGTGTGTGTGAGAGAGTGTGAATGTCTGCATGTGTATGTTCATGTGTGTAAGTGTGTGTGAGGGTGAGTGTGTGACTTGTGTGGTTATAAGTGTGTAAGGGTGTGTGTGACTGTGTGTTGGCATCTGTGTATGTGTGTTTGTGTTTTCATGTGTATATGCTTGTGAGTGTGTAATTTTGTGTGTGTATAGGTGCGAGTCCATTTTTGAGTACGTATGAATATGTGAGTGAGAGCGAGAGTAGGTACATATGTGTGATTGTATGTGCGTATAGTGTTGAGTGTGTATTTCTGTGTGTGTGTAGGTGTGTGAGCCTATTTTTGAGTGTGAGTGTTTGTGACTTACTGTGTAAGTGTGTATGTTGGTGTGTGAGTGCTTGTGTCCAAGGGTGTATGTATATGAATGTTTTTGTGTAAGGGTTTTTGTGTGGGCTGGTGTGTGATGTGTACAATACTGTGTTTTGCGTTATGTGTCTGTGTGTTGTGTTTGTGTTTGTACTCGTGCATTTGTGTGTACGTGTAGGTTCATATGTGTGTGAGGGTGAATGTGTGTGTGCTTTTGTGTGTGTGTATGGGTGTGTGCAGCTGTGTTGGCATCTGTGTATGTGTGTGTTTACGTTTGTATGTTGTGCATAGGCTTGTGAGTGCGTATTTGTGTGTGTAGGTGTTTGAGATTATTTTTGAGTGTGAGTGAGTATAAATGTGTGAGTGACTGAAAGGGGGTACATATGTGATATGGCATGTACATATGTTTGTGAGGTGAGTGTGTGACTTCTGTGTTTATAAGTGTGTAAAGGTGTGTGTGACTGTGGGCATCGGTGCATGTGTGTTTGTGTTTTCATGTGTATATGCCTGGGAGTGTATATTCTTGTGTGTGTGTATAGGTGTGAGTCTATCTTTGAGTGAGTATGACTGTGTGAGTCAGAGTTAGAGTGGGTAAATTGAGTGATTGTATGTGTGTATATTTGTGAGTGTGTATTTCTGTGTGTGTGTAGGTGTGTGAGTCTACTTTTGAGTGCGAGTGAGTACGAAGGTGTGAGTGAGTGACAGGTGTGCATAATGTGTGATTGTATGTGCGTATATATGTGAGTGTGTATTTCTGTACGTGTGTAATGTGTGACTGTGTGTTGGCATGTGTGCTTGTGTTTTTACGTGTATATGCTTGTGAGTGTGCCTTTTTGTGTGTGTATAGGTGTGAGTCAATTTTTAAGTAAGTGCGTATGACTGTGTGAGTGAGAGAGAGAGTGGGTACCTATGTGTGATTGTATGTGTGTATACTTGTGAGTGCATATTTCTGCGTGTGTGAGTGTGTAAGTGTGGGTGTTTGTATCTGAGTTTGAGGGAATGTGAGAGAGTGTGTCTGTGTTTGTGTGTGTACGTTTGATAGCATGTGTCGGTGAGTGTGTGTCAGTGACAGTCTGCGTGAGAGTTTTATTCGTGGGAGTTGGCTTCTGTGTTTCAGTACGTATTTCAATGTGTGTGAGTTATGTGTGGGTGTGTGTGACGGGTCTTAGTGGGTTGGCTTATGGGTCAGAGTATGAATTCAAGGGTGTGTGTGTGTTTGTGTGTGTGAGTGTGAAAGCATGTGAATGCGTTTGGTGTGAGGGTGGGTGTGTGAGTGTTGGTGTTCATGGGTTTGTATGGGTGTGCATGAGTGTGTGTTGTCATCTGTGCATGTGGGCATTTGTGTTTGTAGGTGTATATGCTTGTGAGTGGGTATTTGTGTGTGGGTAGGTGTTTGAATCTCTTTTTGAGTGTGAGTGAGTATAAATGTTTGAGTGACGGAAAGGGGGTACATATGTGATATTGTATGTACCTGTTTGTGAGTGTGTATTTTTGTGTGTGTAGAGGTGTGAGTCTATTTTTGAGTAAGGGGGTATGAGTGTGTGAGTCGGAGTAAGAGTGGGGACATAGGTGTGACTGTATGTGCGTATATTTGTGAGTATGTATTTCTGTGTGTGGGTGTGGGTGTGTGAGTCTGTTTTTGAGTGTGAGTGAGTATGAATGTGTGAGTGAATGACGGGGTACATAGGTGTGATTGTACGGGCCTATGTTTGTGAGTCCGTATTTCTGTGTGTGTGGGTGTGTAAGAGGGTGCATAAATGTGTGTTTCAGTGAATGCGAGAGAGCGTATTCCCGTGTGTGTTTGTGTTTCTGTGTGTGTGTGATTGCATGTGGTGTTGAGTGTGTGAGTGTGAGTGACAGAGTCAATGTGAGAATTTTGTTTTTGTGAGTTGGCTTGTGTGTTTGTGTGTGTTTGAAAGTGTATGTGAGCGGTGAGTGTGTGTATTTGTGTGATGTGTCTTAGTGGGTTGGCATGTGTGTCTGAGTATGGATTCAAATGCTTTGGAGGGTGTTTGTGTGTGAGTGCGAGACAGAGTAAATGTGTAAACGTGTAGGTGTATGAGCGTGTGAGTTTTGAATGTGTGTGTAAGTGACTGTGCGGGAGTGTAAATGTGAGTGTGCGAGCGTCTGGAATTTTTTCTCTGTAGGTGTGCATGTGATTGCAAGGGAGTCTTGTGTGGGTGAGTGTGAGTTTTGGGGTGTTGGTGGGTGTATGTGAGTGAATGTGTGACTGCATCTGTGTGTACATGTGTATTTGAACATGAATTTCTTTGTTCATGGGTGCGAGAGTTAGTGTGAATGAGTTAGTGTGTGACATTGTGTTTTGGTGTGGGGAGGTGTGTGAGAATGTGCAGGCGTTTGCAAGTGAGTGTGTCAGTGAGTTTGGGATTGAGTGTGCATTGGTACTTGGGTGCGGGAGTGTGAATGATTGTGTGAGGTTGGTTATTGTGTGCATTGGTGTGAGTGTGTGCGTGTGTGTGTATGTGTGTGAGTGCATGCAGTGGGAGATATGTGGGTGAGTATGAGAGTCAGTGAATGAGTGCATTTGTATGTTACTGTGTTGGCTTGGGTGTATTCACATGTCTGCGTATGCACGTGTGTTTTTTAAGTGTGATTGTGTTTTTCTGTGAGTGTGTGAATGTGAGGGTAGGGGTGTGTGTGTTGTCTCCTGTGTGTGTTCGCATGTGTGTTAGTGTTTGTTTATATCTGTGTGTGTTTCTGTGTTTGTACGTGTCTGATTACATTTGAGTGTGAATTTGTAAATATGTGCCTGAATGAGCGTGTGCATCTATGTTTGTGATTGTGGACGTTTGGGTGTGTGTATGTGTACATATCTGAGTGTGTATGGCTGTGAGTGTTTGTGAATGAGTCAGTGTGTGTGTGTATGGGTGTGTACGTGTGTGTGTGTGAGATGGGAACGGGTGTGCGTTTGTGATGTGTGTCAGTGTGTTGCCTCGGGTTTGAGTATCGATTCAATATTGTGGGTGAGTTTGTGGGTGAGTGTGTGTGTGAGAGAGTGTGAATGTCTGCATGTGTATGTTCATGTGTGTAAGTGTGTGTGAGGGTGAGTGTGTGACTTGTGTGGTTATAAGTGTGTAAGGGTGTGTGTGACTGTGTATTGGCATCTGTGTATGTGTGTTTGTGTTTTCATGTGTATATGCTTGTGAGTGTGTAATTTTGTGTGTGTATAGGTGCGAGTCCATTTTTGAGTACGTATGAATATGTGAGTGAGAGCGAGAGTAGGTACATATGTGTGATTGTATGTGCGTATAGTGTTGAGTGTGTATTTCTGTGTGTGTGTAGGTGTGTGAGCCTATTTTTGAGTGTGTGTTTGTGACTTACTGTGTAAGTGTGTATGTTGGTGTGTGAGTGCTTGTGTCCAAGGGTGTATGTATATGACTGTTTTTGTGTAAGGGTTTTTGTGTGTGCTGGTGTGTGATGTGTACAATACTGTGTTTTGCGTTATGTGTCTGTGTGTTGTGTTTGTGTTTGTACTCGTGCATTTGTGTGTACGTGTAGGTTCATATGTGTGTGAGGGTGAATGTGTGTGTGCTTTTGAGTGTGTGTATGGGTGTGTGCAGGTGTGTTGGAATCTGTGTATGTGTGTGATTATGTTTGTATGTGCATAGGCTTGTGAGTGCGTATTTGTGTGTGTAGGTGTTTGAGATTATTTTTGAGTGTGAGTGAGTATAAATGTGTGAGTGACTGAAAGGGGGTACATATGTGATATGGCATGTACATATGTTTGTGAGGTGAGTGTGTGACTTCTGTGTTTATAAGTGTGTAAAGTGTGTGTGACTGTTGGCATCGGTGCATGTGTGTTTGTGTTTTCATGTGTATATGCCTGGGAGTGTATATTCTTGTGTGTGTATAGGTGTGAGTCTATCTTTGAGTGAGTGAGTATGACTGTGTGAGTCAGAGTTAGAGTGGGTAAATTGTGTGATTGTATGTGTGTATATTTGTGAGTGTGTATTTCTGTGTGTGTGTAGGTGTGTGAGTCTACTTTTGAGTGCGAGTGAGTACGAAGGTGTGAGTGAGTGACAGGTGTGCATAATGTGTGATTGTATGTGCGTATATATGTGAGTGTGTATTTCCGTACGTGTGTAATGTGTGACTGTGTGTTGGCATGTGTGCTTGTGTTTTTACGTGTATATGCTTGTGAGTGTGCCTTTTTGTGTGTGTATAGGTGTGAGTCAATTTTTAAGTAAGTGCGTATGACTGTGTGAGTGAGAGTGAGAGTGGGTACCTATGTGTGATTGTATGTGTGTATACTTGTGAGTGCATATTTCTGCGTGTGTGAGTGTGTAAGTGTGGGTGTTTGTATCTGAGTTTGAGGGAATGTGAGAGAGTGTGTCTGTGTTTGTGTGTGTACGTTTGATAGCATGTGTCGGTGAGTGTGTGTCAGTGACAGTCTGCGTGAGAGTTTTATTCGTGGGAGTTGGCTTCTGTGTTTCAGTACGTATTTCAATGTGTGTGAGTTATGTGTGGGTGTGTGTGACTGATGGGTCTTAGTGGGTTGGCTTATGGGTCAGAGTATGAATTCAAGGGTGTGTGTGTGTTTGTGTGTGTGAGTGTGAAAGCATGTGAATGCGTTTGGTGTGAGGGTGGGTGTGTGAGTGTTGGTGTTCATGGGTTTGTATGGGTGTGCATGAGTGTGTGTTGTCATCTGTGCATGTGGGCATTTGTGTTTGTAGGTGTATATGCTTGTGAGTGGGTATTTGTGTGTGGGTAGGTGTTTGAATCTCTTTTTGAGTGTGAGTGAGTATAAATGTTTGAGTGACGGAAAGGGGGTACATATGTGATATTGTATGTACCTGTTTGTGAGTGTGTATTTTTGTGTGTGTAGAGGTGTGAGTCTATTTTTGAGTAAGGGGGTATGAGTGTGTGAGTCGGAGTAAGAGTGGGGACATAGGTGTGACTGTATGTGCGTATATTTGTGAGTATGTATTTCTGTGTGTGGGTGTGGGTGTGTGAGTCTGTTTTTGAGTGTGAGTGAGTATGAATGTGTGAGTGAATGACGGGGTGCATATGTGTGATTGTATGGGCACATGTTTGTGAGTCTGTATTTCTGTGTGTGTGGGTGTGTAAGAGGGTGTATAAATGTGTGTTTCAGTGAATGCGAGAGAGCGTATTCCCGTGTGTGTTTGTGTTTCTGTGTGTGTGTGATTGCATGTGGTGTTGAGTGTGTGAGTGTGAGTGACAGAGTCAATGTGAGAATTTTGTTTTTGTGAGTTGGCTTGTGTGTCTGTGTGTGTTTGAATGTGTATGTGAGGGGTGAGTGTGTGTATTTGTGTGATGTGTCTTAGTGGGTTGGCATGTGTGTCTGAGTATGGATTCAAATGCTTTGGAGGGTGTTTGTGTGTGAGTGCGAGACAGAGTAAATGTGTAAACGTGTAGGTGTATGAGCGTGTGAGTTTTGAATGTGTGTGTAAGTGACTGTGCGGGAGTGTAAATGTGAGTGTGCGAGCGTCTGTAATTTTTTTCTCTGTAGGTGTGCATGTGATTGCAAGGGAGTCATGTGTGGGTGAGTGTGAGTGTGAGTTTTGGGGTGTTGGTGGGTGTATGTGAGTGAATGTGTGACTGCATCTGTGTGTACATGTGTATTTGAACATGAATTTCTTTGTTCATGGGTGCGAGAGTTAGTGTGAATGAGTTAGTGTGTGACATTGTGTTTTGGTGTGGGGAGGTGTGTGAGAATGTGCAGGCGTTTGCAAGTGAGTGTGTCAGTGAGTTTGGGATTGAGTGGGCGTTGGTGCTTGGGTGCGGGAGTGTGAATGATTGTGTGAGGTTGGTTCTTGTGTGCGTTGGTGTGAGTGTGTGCGTGTGTGTGTGTATGTGTGTGAGTGCATGCAGTGGGAGATATGTGGGTGAGTATGAGAGTCAGTGAATGAGTGCATTTGTATGTTACTGTGTTGGCTTGGGTGTATTCACATGTCTGCGTATGCACGTGTGTTTTTTAAGTGTGATTGTGTTTTTCTGTGAGTGTGTGAATGTGAGGGTAGGGGTGTGTGTGTTGTCTCCTGTGTGTGTTCACATGTGTGTTAGTGTTTGTTTATATCTGTGTGTGTTTCTGTGTTTGTACGTGTCTGATTACATTTGAGTGTGAATTTGTAAATATGTGCATGAATGAGCGTGTGCATCTATGTTTGTGATTGTGGACGTTTGGGTGTGTGTACGTGTACATATCTGAGTGTGTATGGCTGTGAGTGTTTGTGAATGAGTCAGTGTGTGTGTGTATGGGTGTGTACGTGTGTGTGTGTGAGATGGGAACGGGTGTGCGTTTGTGATGTGTGTCAGTGTGTTGCCTCGGGTTTGAGTATCGATTCAATATTGTGGGTGATTTTGTGGGTGAGTGTGTGTGTGAGAGAGTGTGAATGTCTGCATGTGTATGTTCATATGTGTGTAAGTGTGTGTGAGGGTGAGTGTGTGACTTGTGTGGTTATAAGTGTGTAAGGGTGTGTGTGACTGTGTGTTGGCATCTGTGTATGTGTGTTTGTGTTTTCATGTGTATATGCTTGTGAGTGTGTAATTTTGTGTGTGTATAGGTGCGAGTCCATTTTTGAGTACGTATGAATATGTGAGTGAGAGCGAGAGTAGGTACATATGTGTGATTGTATGTGCGTATAGTGTTGAGTGTGTATTTCTGTGTGTGTGTAGGTGTGTGAGCCTATTTTTGAGTGTGTGTTTGTGACTTACTGTGTAAGTGTGTATGTTGGTGTGTGAGTGCTTGTGTCCAAGGGTGTATGTATATGAATGTTTTTGTGTAAGGGTTTTTGTGTGTGCTGGTGTGTGATGTGTACAATACTGTGTTTTGCGTTATGTGTCTGTGTGTTGTGTTTGTGTTTGTACTCGTGCATTTGTGTGTACGTGTAGGTTCATATGTGTGTGAGGGTGAATGTGTGTGTGCTTTTGAGTGTGTGTATGGGTGTGTGCAGGTGTGTTGGCATCTGTGTATGTGTGTGATTATGTTTGTATGTGCATAGGCTTGTGAGTGCGTATTTGTGTGTGTAGGTGTTTGAGATTATTTTTGAGTGTGAGTGAGTATAAATGTGTGAGTGACTGAAAGGGGGTACATATGTGATATGGCATGTACATATGTTTGTGAGGTGAGTGTGTGACTTCTGTGTTTATAAGTGTGTAAAGTGTGTGTGACTGTTGGCATCGGTGCATGTGTGTTTGTGTTTTCATGTGTATATGCCTGGGAGTGTATATTCTTGTGTGTGTATAGGTGTGAGTCTATCTTTGAGTGAGTGAGTATGACTGTGTGAGTCAGAGTTAGAGTGGGTAAATTGTGTGATTGTATGTGTGTATATTTGTGAGTGTGTATTTCTGTGTGTGTGTAGGTGTGTGAGTCTACTTTTGAGTGCGAGTGAGTACGAAGGTGTGAGTGAGTGACAGGTGTGCATAATGTGTGATTGTATGTGCGTATATATGTGAGTGTGTATTTCCGTACGTGTGTAATGTGTGACTGTGTGTTGGCATGTGTGCTTGTGTTTTTACGTGTATATGCTTGTGAGTGTGCCTTTTTGTGTGTGTATAGGTGTGAGTCAATTTTTAAGTAAGTGCGTATGACTGTGTGAGTGAGAGTGAGAGTGGGTACCTATGTGTGATTGTATGTGTGTATACTTGTGAGTGCATATTTCTGCGTGTGTGAGTGTGTAAGTGTGGGTGTTTGTATCTGAGTTTGAGGGAATGTGAGAGAGTGTGTCTGTGTTTGTGTGTGTACGTTTGATAGCATGTGTCGGTGAGTGTGTGTCAGTGACAGTCTGCGTGAGAGTTTTATTCGTGGGAGTTGGCTTCTGTGTTTCAGTAGGTATTTCAATGTGTGTGAGTTATGTGTGGGTGTGTGTGACTGATGGGTCTTAGTGGGTTGGCTTATGGGTCAGAGTATGAATTCAAGGGTGTGTGTGTGTTTGTGTGTGTGAGTGTGAAAGCATGTGAATGCGTTTGGTGTGAGGGTGGGTGTGTGAGTGTTGGTGTTCATGGGTTTGTATGGGTGTGCATGAGTGTGTGTTGTCATCTGTGCATGTGGGCATTTGTGTTTGTAGGTGTATATGCTTGTGAGTGGGTATTTGTGTGTGGGTAGGTGTTTGAATCTCTTTTTGAGTGTGAGTGAGTATAAATGTTTGAGTGACGGAAAGGGGGTACATATGTGATATTGTATGTACCTGTTTGTGAGTGTGTATTTTTGTGTGTGTAGAGGTGTGAGTCTATTTTTGAGTAAGGGGGTATGAGTGTGTGAGTCGGAGTAAGAGTGGGGACATAGGTGTGACTGTATGTGCGTATATTTGTGAGTATGTATTTCTGTGTGTGGGTGTGGGTGTGTGAGTCTGTTTTTGAGTGTGAGTGAGTATGAATGTGTGAGTGAATGACGGGGTGCATATGTGTGATTGTATGGGCACATGTTTGTGAGTCTGTATTTCTGTGTGTGTGGGTGTGTAAGAGGGTGTATAAATGTGTGTTTCAGTGAATGCGAGAGAGCGTATTCCCGTGTGTGTTTGTGTTTCTGTGTGTGTGTGATTGCATGTGGTGTTGAGTGTGTGAGTGTGAGTGACAGAGTCAATGTGAGAATTTTGTTTTTGTGAGTTGGCTTGTGTGTCTGTGTGTGTTTGAATGTGTATGTGAGGGGTGAGTGTGTGTATTTGTGTGATGTGTCTTAGTGGGTTGGCATGTGTGTCTGAGTATGGATTCAAATGCTTTGGAGGGTGTTTGTGTGTGAGTGCGAGACAGAGTAAATGTGCAAACGTGTAGGTGTATGAGCGTGTGAGTTTTGAATGTGTGTGTAAGTGACTGTGCGGGAGTGTAAATGTGAGTGTGCGAGCGTCTGTAATTTTTTTCTCTGTAGGTGTGCATGTGATTGCAAGGGAGTCATGTGTGGGTGAGTGTGAGTGTGAGTTTTGGGGTGTTGGTGGGTGTATGTGAGTGAATGTGTGACTGCATCTGTGTGTACATGTGTATTTGAACATGAATTTCTTTGTTCATGG
This sequence comes from Castor canadensis, assembly GCF_047511655.1. Classification (NCBI taxonomy): domain Eukaryota; kingdom Metazoa; phylum Chordata; class Mammalia; order Rodentia; family Castoridae; genus Castor; species Castor canadensis. Next base: position 83,194,438 of record NC_133386.1, on the reverse strand, counting down.
GTGCGAGAGTTAGTGTGAATGAGTTAGTGTGTGACATTGTGTTTTGGTGTGGGGAGGTGTGTGAGAATGTGCAGGCGTTTGCAAGTGAGTGTGTCAGTGAGTTTGGGATTGAGTGGGCGTTGGTGCTTGGGTGCGGGAGTGTGAATGATTGTGTGAGGTTGGTTCTTGTGTGCGTTGGTGTGAGTGTGTGCGTGTGTGTGTGTATGTGTGTGAGTGCATGCAGTGGGAGATATGTGGGTGAGTATGAGAGTCAGTGAATGAGTGCATTTGTATGTTACTGTGTTGGCTTGGGTGTATTCACATGTCTGCGTATGCACGTGTGTTTTTTAAGTGTGATTGTGTTTTTCTGTGAGTGTGTGAATGTGAGGGTAGGGGTGTGTGTGTTGTCTCCTGTGTGTGTTCGCATGTGTGTTAGTGTTTGTTTATATCTGTGTGTGTTTCTGTGTTTGTACGTGTCTGATTACATTTGAGTGTGAATTTGTAAATATGTGCCTGAATGAGCGTGTGCATCTATGTTTGTGATTGTGGACGTTTGGGTGTGTGTACGTGTACATATCTGAGTGTGTATGGCTGTGAGTGTTTGTGAATGAGTCAGTGTGTGTGTGTATGGGTGTGTACGTGTGTGTGTGTGAGATGGGAATGGGTGTGCGTTTGTGATGTGTGTCAGTGTGTTGCCTCGGGTTTGAGTATCGATTCAATATTGTGGGTGAGTTTGTGGGTGAGTGTGTGTGTGAGAGAGTGTGAATGTCTGCATGTGTATGTTCATGTGTGTAAGTGTGTGTGAGGGTGAGTGTGTGACTTGTGTGGTTATAAGTGTGTAAGGGTGTGTGTGACTGTGTGTTGGCATCTGTGTATGTGTGTTTGTGTTTTCATGTGTATATGCTTGTGAGTGTGTAATTTTGTGTGTGTATAGGTGCGAGTCCATTTTTGAGTACGTATGAATATGTGAGTGAGAGCGAGAGTAGGTACATATGTGTGATTGTATGTGCGTATAGTGTTGAGTGTGTATTTCTGTGTGTGTGTAGGTGTGTGAGCCTATTTTTGAGTGTGAGTGTTTGTGACTTACTGTGTAAATGTGTATGTTGGTGTGTGAGTGCTTGTGTCCAAGGGTGTATGTATATGAATGTTTTTGTGTAAGGGTTTTTGTGTGGGCTGGTGTGTGATGTGTACAATATTGTGTTTTGCGTTATGTGTCTGTGTGTTGTGTTTGTGTTTGTACTCGTGCATTTGTGTGTACGTGTAGGTTCATATGTGTGTGAGGGTGAATGTGTGTGTGCTTTTGAGTGTGTGTATGGGTGTGTGCAGCTGTGTTGGCATCTGTGTATGTGTGTGTTTACGTTTGTATGTTGTGCATAGGCTTGTGAGTGCGTATTTGTGTGTGTAGGTGTTTGAGATTATTTTTGAGTGTGAGTGAGTATAAATGTGTGAGTGACTGAAAGGGGGTACATATGTGATATGGCATGTACATATGTTTGTGAGGTGAGTGTGTGACTTCTGTGTTTATAAGTGTGTAAAGGTGTGTGTGACTGTGGGCATCGGTGCATGTGTGTTTGTGTTTTCATGTGTATATGCCTGGGAGTGTATATTCTTGTGTGTGTGTATAGGTGTGAGTCTATCTTTGAGTGAGTATGACTGTGTGAGTCAGAGTTAGAGTGGGTAAATTGAGTGATTGTATGTGTGTATATTTGTGAGTGTGTATTTCTGTGTGTGTGTAGGTGTGTGAGTCTACTTTTGAGTGCGAGTGAGTACGAAGGTGTGAGTGAGTGACAGGTGTGCATAATGTGTGATTGTATGTGCGTATATATGTGAGTGTGTATTTCTGTACGTGTGTAATGTGTGACTGTGTGTTGGCATGTGTGCTTGTGTTTTTACGTGTATATGCTTGTGAGTGTGCCTTTTTGTGTGTGTATAGGTGTGAGTCAATTTTTAAGTAAGTGCGTATGACTGTGTGAGTGAGAGTGAGAGTGGGTACCTATGTGTGATTGTATGTGTGTATACTTGTGAGTGCATATTTCTGCGTGTGTGAGTGTGTAAGTGTGGGTGTTTGTATCTGAGTTTGAGGGAATGTGAGAGAGTGTGTCTGTGTTTGTGTGTGTACGTTTGATAGCATGTGTCGGTGAGTGTGTGTCAGTGACAGTCTGCGTGAGAGTTTTATTCGTGGGAGTTGGCTTCTGTGTTTCAGTACGTATTTCAATGTGTGTGAGTTATGTGTGGGTGTGTGTGACTGATGGGTCTTAGTGGGTTGGCTTATGGGTCAGAGTATGAATTCAAGGGTGTGTGTGTGTTTGTGTGTGTGAGTGTGAAAGCATGTGAATGCGTTTGGTGTGAGGGTGGGTGTGTGAGTGTTGGTGTTCATGGGTTTGTATGGGTGTGCATGAGTGTGTGTTGTCATCTGTGCATGTGGGCATTTGTGTTTGTAGGTGTATATGCTTGTGAGTGGGTATTTGTGTGTGGGTAGGTGTTTGAATCTCTTTTTGAGTGTGAGTGAGTATAAATGTTTGAGTGACGGAAAGGGGGTACATATGTGATATTGTATGTACCTGTTTGTGAGTGTGTATTTTTGTGTGTGTAGAGGTGTGAGTCTATTTTTGAGTAAGGGGGTATGAGTGTGTGAGTCGGAGTAAGAGTGGGGACATAGGTGTGACTGTATGTGCGTATATTTGTGAGTATGTATTTCTGTGTGTGGGTGTGGGTGTGTGAGTCTGTTTTTGAGTGTGAGTGAGTATGAATGTGTGAGTGAATGACGGGGTACATAGGTGTGATTGTACGGGCCTATGTTTGTGAGTCCGTATTTCTGTGTGTGTGGGTGTGTAAGAGGGTGCATAAATGTGTGTTTCAGTGAATGCGAGAGAGCGTATTCCCGTGTGTGTTTGTGTTTCTGTGTGTGTGTGATTGCATGTGGTGTTGAGTGTGTGAGTGTGAGTGACAGAGTCAATGTGAGAATTTTGTTTTTGTGAGTTGGCTTGTGTGTTTGTGTGTGTTTGAAAGTGTATGTGAGCGGTGAGTGTGTGTATTTGTGTGATGTGTCTTAGTGGGTTGGCATGTGTGTCTGAGTATGGATTCAAATGCTTTGGAGGGTGTTTGTGTGTGAGTGCGAGACAGAGTAAATGTGTAAACGTGTAGGTGTATGAGCGTGTGAGTTTTGAATGTGTGTGTAAGTGACTGTGCGGGAGTGTAAATGTGAGTGTGCGAGCGTCTGGAATTTTTTCTCTGTAGGTGTGCATGTGATTGCAAGGGAGTCTTGTGTGGGTGAGTGTGAGTTTTGGGGTGTTGGTGGGTGTATGTGAGTGAATGTGTGACTGCATCTGTGTGTACATGTGTATTTGAACATGAATTTCTTTGTTCATGGGTGCGAGAGTTAGTGTGAATGAGTTAGTGTGTGACATTGTGTTTTGGTGTGGGGAGGTGTGTGAGAATGTGCAGGCGTTTGCAAGTGAGTGTGTCAGTGAGTTTGGGATTGAGTGTGCATTGGTACTTGGGTGCGGGAGTGTGAATGATTGTGTGAGGTTGGTTATTGTGTGCATTGGTGTGAGTGTGTGCGTGTGTGTGTATGTGTGTGAGTGCATGCAGTGGGAGATATGTGGGTGAGTATGAGAGTCAGTGAATGAGTGCATTTGTATGTTACTGTGTTGGCTTGGGTGTATTCACATGTCTGCGTATGCACGTGTGTTTTTTAAGTGTGATTGTGTTTTTCTGTGAGTGTGTGAATGTGAGGGTAGGGGTGTGTGTGTTGTCTCCTGTGTGTGTTCGCATGTGTGTTAGTGTTTGTTTATATCTGTGTGTGTTTCTGTGTTTGTACGTGTCTGATTACATTTGAGTGTGAATTTGTAAATATGTGCCTGAATGAGCGTGTGCATCTATGTTTGTGATTGTGGACGTTTGGGTGTGTGTATGTGTACATATCTGAGTGTGTATGGCTGTGAGTGTTTGTGAATGAGTCAGTGTGTGTGTGTATGGGTGTGTACGTGTGTGTGTGTGAGATGGGAACGGGTGTGCGTTTGTGATGTGTGTCAGTGTGTTGCCTCGGGTTTGAGTATCGATTCAATATTGTGGGTGAGTTTGTGGGTGAGTGTGTGTGTGAGAGAGTGTGAATGTCTGCATGTGTATGTTCATGTGTGTAAGTGTGTGTGAGGGTGAGTGTGTGACTTGTGTGGTTATAAGTGTGTAAGGGTGTGTGTGACTGTGTATTGGCATCTGTGTATGTGTGTTTGTGTTTTCATGTGTATATGCTTGTGAGTGTGTAATTTTGTGTGTGTATAGGTGCGAGTCCATTTTTGAGTACGTATGAATATGTGAGTGAGAGCGAGAGTAGGTACATATGTGTGATTGTATGTGCGTATAGTGTTGAGTGTGTATTTCTGTGTGTGTGTAGGTGTGTGAGCCTATTTTTGAGTGTGTGTTTGTGACTTACTGTGTAAGTGTGTATGTTGGTGTGTGAGTGCTTGTGTCCAAGGGTGTATGTATATGACTGTTTTTGTGTAAGGGTTTTTGTGTGTGCTGGTGTGTGATGTGTACAATACTGTGTTTTGCGTTATGTGTCTGTGTGTTGTGTTTGTGTTTGTACTCGTGCATTTGTGTGTACGTGTAGGTTCATATGTGTGTGAGGGTGAATGTGTGTGTGCTTTTGAGTGTGTGTATGGGTGTGTGCAGGTGTGTTGGAATCTGTGTATGTGTGTGATTATGTTTGTATGTGCATAGGCTTGTGAGTGCGTATTTGTGTGTGTAGGTGTTTGAGATTATTTTTGAGTGTGAGTGAGTATAAATGTGTGAGTGACTGAAAGGGGGTACATATGTGATATGGCATGTACATATGTTTGTGAGGTGAGTGTGTGACTTCTGTGTTTATAAGTGTGTAAAGTGTGTGTGACTGTTGGCATCGGTGCATGTGTGTTTGTGTTTTCATGTGTATATGCCTGGGAGTGTATATTCTTGTGTGTGTATAGGTGTGAGTCTATCTTTGAGTGAGTGAGTATGACTGTGTGAGTCAGAGTTAGAGTGGGTAAATTGTGTGATTGTATGTGTGTATATTTGTGAGTGTGTATTTCTGTGTGTGTGTAGGTGTGTGAGTCTACTTTTGAGTGCGAGTGAGTACGAAGGTGTGAGTGAGTGACAGGTGTGCATAATGTGTGATTGTATGTGCGTATATATGTGAGTGTGTATTTCCGTACGTGTGTAATGTGTGACTGTGTGTTGGCATGTGTGCTTGTGTTTTTACGTGTATATGCTTGTGAGTGTGCCTTTTTGTGTGTGTATAGGTGTGAGTCAATTTTTAAGTAAGTGCGTATGACTGTGTGAGTGAGAGTGAGAGTGGGTACCTATGTGTGATTGTATGTGTGTATACTTGTGAGTGCATATTTCTGCGTGTGTGAGTGTGTAAGTGTGGGTGTTTGTATCTGAGTTTGAGGGAATGTGAGAGAGTGTGTCTGTGTTTGTGTGTGTACGTTTGATAGCATGTGTCGGTGAGTGTGTGTCAGTGACAGTCTGCGTGAGAGTTTTATTCGTGGGAGTTGGCTTCTGTGTTTCAGTACGTATTTCAATGTGTGTGAGTTATGTGTGGGTGTGTGTGACTGATGGGTCTTAGTGGGTTGGCTTATGGGTCAGAGTATGAATTCAAGGGTGTGTGTGTGTTTGTGTGTGTGAGTGTGAAAGCATGTGAATGCGTTTGGTGTGAGGGTGGGTGTGTGAGTGTTGGTGTTCATGGGTTTGTATGGGTGTGCATGAGTGTGTGTTGTCATCTGTGCATGTGGGCATTTGTGTTTGTAGGTGTATATGCTTGTGAGTGGGTATTTGTGTGTGGGTAGGTGTTTGAATCTCTTTTTGAGTGTGAGTGAGTATAAATGTTTGAGTGACGGAAAGGGGGTACATATGTGATATTGTATGTACCTGTTTGTGAGTGTGTATTTTTGTGTGTGTAGAGGTGTGAGTCTATTTTTGAGTAAGGGGGTATGAGTGTGTGAGTCGGAGTAAGAGTGGGGACATAGGTGTGACTGTATGTGCGTATATTTGTGAGTATGTATTTCTGTGTGTGGGTGTGGGTGTGTGAGTCTGTTTTTGAGTGTGAGTGAGTATGAATGTGTGAGTGAATGACGGGGTGCATATGTGTGATTGTATGGGCACATGTTTGTGAGTCTGTATTTCTGTGTGTGTGGGTGTGTAAGAGGGTGTATAAATGTGTGTTTCAGTGAATGCGAGAGAGCGTATTCCCGTGTGTGTTTGTGTTTCTGTGTGTGTGTGATTGCATGTGGTGTTGAGTGTGTGAGTGTGAGTGACAGAGTCAATGTGAGAATTTTGTTTTTGTGAGTTGGCTTGTGTGTCTGTGTGTGTTTGAATGTGTATGTGAGGGGTGAGTGTGTGTATTTGTGTGATGTGTCTTAGTGGGTTGGCATGTGTGTCTGAGTATGGATTCAAATGCTTTGGAGGGTGTTTGTGTGTGAGTGCGAGACAGAGTAAATGTGTAAACGTGTAGGTGTATGAGCGTGTGAGTTTTGAATGTGTGTGTAAGTGACTGTGCGGGAGTGTAAATGTGAGTGTGCGAGCGTCTGTAATTTTTTTCTCTGTAGGTGTGCATGTGATTGCAAGGGAGTCATGTGTGGGTGAGTGTGAGTGTGAGTTTTGGGGTGTTGGTGGGTGTATGTGAGTGAATGTGTGACTGCATCTGTGTGTACATGTGTATTTGAACATGAATTTCTTTGTTCATGGGTGCGAGAGTTAGTGTGAATGAGTTAGTGTGTGACATTGTGTTTTGGTGTGGGGAGGTGTGTGAGAATGTGCAGGCGTTTGCAAGTGAGTGTGTCAGTGAGTTTGGGATTGAGTGGGCGTTGGTGCTTGGGTGCGGGAGTGTGAATGATTGTGTGAGGTTGGTTCTTGTGTGCGTTGGTGTGAGTGTGTGCGTGTGTGTGTGTATGTGTGTGAGTGCATGCAGTGGGAGATATGTGGGTGAGTATGAGAGTCAGTGAATGAGTGCATTTGTATGTTACTGTGTTGGCTTGGGTGTATTCACATGTCTGCGTATGCACGTGTGTTTTTTAAGTGTGATTGTGTTTTTCTGTGAGTGTGTGAATGTGAGGGTAGGGGTGTGTGTGTTGTCTCCTGTGTGTGTTCACATGTGTGTTAGTGTTTGTTTATATCTGTGTGTGTTTCTGTGTTTGTACGTGTCTGATTACATTTGAGTGTGAATTTGTAAATATGTGCATGAATGAGCGTGTGCATCTATGTTTGTGATTGTGGACGTTTGGGTGTGTGTACGTGTACATATCTGAGTGTGTATGGCTGTGAGTGTTTGTGAATGAGTCAGTGTGTGTGTGTATGGGTGTGTACGTGTGTGTGTGTGAGATGGGAACGGGTGTGCGTTTGTGATGTGTGTCAGTGTGTTGCCTCGGGTTTGAGTATCGATTCAATATTGTGGGTGATTTTGTGGGTGAGTGTGTGTGTGAGAGAGTGTGAATGTCTGCATGTGTATGTTCATATGTGTGTAAGTGTGTGTGAGGGTGAGTGTGTGACTTGTGTGGTTATAAGTGTGTAAGGGTGTGTGTGACTGTGTGTTGGCATCTGTGTATGTGTGTTTGTGTTTTCATGTGTATATGCTTGTGAGTGTGTAATTTTGTGTGTGTATAGGTGCGAGTCCATTTTTGAGTACGTATGAATATGTGAGTGAGAGCGAGAGTAGGTACATATGTGTGATTGTATGTGCGTATAGTGTTGAGTGTGTATTTCTGTGTGTGTGTAGGTGTGTGAGCCTATTTTTGAGTGTGTGTTTGTGACTTACTGTGTAAGTGTGTATGTTGGTGTGTGAGTGCTTGTGTCCAAGGGTGTATGTATATGAATGTTTTTGTGTAAGGGTTTTTGTGTGTGCTGGTGTGTGATGTGTACAATACTGTGTTTTGCGTTATGTGTCTGTGTGTTGTGTTTGTGTTTGTACTCGTGCATTTGTGTGTACGTGTAGGTTCATATGTGTGTGAGGGTGAATGTGTGTGTGCTTTTGAGTGTGTGTATGGGTGTGTGCAGGTGTGTTGGCATCTGTGTATGTGTGTGATTATGTTTGTATGTGCATAGGCTTGTGAGTGCGTATTTGTGTGTGTAGGTGTTTGAGATTATTTTTGAGTGTGAGTGAGTATAAATGTGTGAGTGACTGAAAGGGGGTACATATGTGATATGGCATGTACATATGTTTGTGAGGTGAGTGTGTGACTTCTGTGTTTATAAGTGTGTAAAGTGTGTGTGACTGTTGGCATCGGTGCATGTGTGTTTGTGTTTTCATGTGTATATGCCTGGGAGTGTATATTCTTGTGTGTGTATAGGTGTGAGTCTATCTTTGAGTGAGTGAGTATGACTGTGTGAGTCAGAGTTAGAGTGGGTAAATTGTGTGATTGTATGTGTGTATATTTGTGAGTGTGTATTTCTGTGTGTGTGTAGGTGTGTGAGTCTACTTTTGAGTGCGAGTGAGTACGAAGGTGTGAGTGAGTGACAGGTGTGCATAATGTGTGATTGTATGTGCGTATATATGTGAGTGTGTATTTCCGTACGTGTGTAATGTGTGACTGTGTGTTGGCATGTGTGCTTGTGTTTTTACGTGTATATGCTTGTGAGTGTGCCTTTTTGTGTGTGTATAGGTGTGAGTCAATTTTTAAGTAAGTGCGTATGACTGTGTGAGTGAGAGTGAGAGTGGGTACCTATGTGTGATTGTATGTGTGTATACTTGTGAGTGCATATTTCTGCGTGTGTGAGTGTGTAAGTGTGGGTGTTTGTATCTGAGTTTGAGGGAATGTGAGAGAGTGTGTCTGTGTTTGTGTGTGTACGTTTGATAGCATGTGTCGGTGAGTGTGTGTCAGTGACAGTCTGCGTGAGAGTTTTATTCGTGGGAGTTGGCTTCTGTGTTTCAGTACGTATTTCAATGTGTGTGAGTTATGTGTGGGTGTGTGTGACTGATGGGTCTTAGTGGGTTGGCTTATGGGTCAGAGTATGAATTCAAGGGTGTGTGTGTGTTTGTGTGTGTGAGTGTGAAAGCATGTGAATGCGTTTGGTGTGAGGGTGGGTGTGTGAGTGTTGGTGTTCATGGGTTTGTATGGGTGTGCATGAGTGTGTGTTGTCATCTGTGCATGTGGGCATTTGTGTTTGTAGGTGTATATGCTTGTGAGTGGGTATTTGTGTGTGGGTAGGTGTTTGAATCTCTTTTTGAGTGTGAGTGAGTATAAATGTTTGAGTGACGGAAAGGGGGTACATATGTGATATTGTATGTACCTGTTTGTGAGTGTGTATTTTTGTGTGTGTAGAGGTGTGAGTCTATTTTTGAGTAAGGGGGTATGAGTGTGTGAGTCGGAGTAAGAGTGGGGACATAGGTGTGACTGTATGTGCGTATATTTGTGAGTATGTATTTCTGTGTGTGGGTGTGGGTGTGTGAGTCTGTTTTTGAGTGTGAGTGAGTATGAATGTGTGAGTGAATGACGGGGTGCATATGTGTGATTGTATGGGCACATGTTTGTGAGTCTGTATTTCTGTGTGTGTGGGTGTGTAAGAGGGTGTATAAATGTGTGTTTCAGTGAATGCGAGAGAGCGTATTCCCGTGTGTGTTTGTGTTTCTGTGTGTGTGTGATTGCATGTGGTGTTGAGTGTGTGAGTGTGAGTGACAGAGTCAATGTGAGAATTTTGTTTTTGTGAGTTGGCTTGTGTGTCTGTGTGTGTTTGAATGTGTATGTGAGGGGTGAGTGTGTGTATTTGTGTGATGTGTCTTAGTGGGTTGGCATGTGTGTCTGAGTATGGATTCAAATGCTTTGGAGGGTGTTTGTGTGTGAGTGCGAGACAGAGTAAATGTGCAAACGTGTAGGTGTATGAGCGTGTGAGTTTTGAATGTGTGTGTAAGTGACTGTGCGGGAGTGTAAATGTGAGTGTGCGAGCGTCTGTAATTTTTTTCTCTGTAGGTGTGCATGTGATTGCAAGGGAGTCATGTGTGGGTGAGTGTGAGTGTGAGTTTTGGGGTGTTGGTGGGTGTATGTGAGTGAATGTGTGACTGCATCTGTGTGTACATGTGTATTTGAACATGAATTTCTTTGTTCATGGGTGCGAGAGTTAGTGTGAATGAGTTAGTGTGTGACATTGTGTTTTGGTGTGGGGAGGTGTGTGAGAATGTGCAGGCGTTTGCAAGTGAGTGTGTCAGTGAGTTTGGGATTGAGTGGGCGTTGGTGCTTGGGTGCGGGAGTGTGAATGATTGTGTGAGGTTGGTTCTTGTGTGCGTTGGTGTGAGTGTGTGCGTGTGTGTGTGTATGTGTGTGAGTGCATGCAGTGGGAGATATGTGGGTGAGTATGAGAGTCAGTGAATGAGTGCATTTGTATGTTACTGTGTTGGCTTGGGTGTATTCACATGTCTGCGTATGCACGTGTGTTTTTTAAGTGTGATTGTGTTTTTCTGTGAGTGTGTGAATGTGAGGGTAGGGGTGTGTGTGTTGTCTCCTGTGTGTGTTCGCATGTGTGTTAGTGTTTGTTTATATCTGTGTGTGTTTCTGTGTTTGTACGTGTCTGATTACATTTGAGTGTGAATTTGTAAATATGTGCCTGAATGAGCGTGTGCATCTATGTTTGTGATTGTGGACGTTTGGGTGTGTGTACGTGTACATATCTGAGTGTGTATGGCTGTGAGTGTTTGTGAATGAGTCAGTGTGTGTGTGTATGGGTGTGTACGTGTGTGTGTGTGAGATGGGAATGGGTGTGCGTTTGTGATGTGTGTCAGTGTGTTGCCTCGGGTTTGAGTATCGATTCAATATTGTGGGTGAGTTTGTGGGTGAGTGTGTGTGTGAGAGAGTGTGAATGTCTGCATGTGTATGTTCATGTGTGTAAGTGTGTGTGAGGGTGAGTGTGTGACTTGTGTGGTTATAAGTGTGTAAGGGTGTGTGTGACTGTGTGTTGGCATCTGTGTATGTGTGTTTGTGTTTTCATGTGTATATGCTTGTGAGTGTGTAATTTTGTGTGTGTATAGGTGCGAGTCCATTTTTGAGTACGTATGAATATGTGAGTGAGAGCGAGAGTAGGTACATATGTGTGATTGTATGTGCGTATAGTGTTGAGTGTGTATTTCTGTGTGTGTGTAGGTGTGTGAGCCTATTTTTGAGTGTGAGTGTTTGTGACTTACTGTGTAAATGTGTATGTTGGTGTGTGAGTGCTTGTGTCCAAGGGTGTATGTATATGAATGTTTTTGTGTAAGGGTTTTTGTGTGGGCTGGTGTGTGATGTGTACAATATTGTGTTTTGCGTTATGTGTCTGTGTGTTGTGTTTGTGTTTGTACTCGTGCATTTGTGTGTACGTGTAGGTTCATATGTGTGTGAGGGTGAATGTGTGTGTGCTTTTGAGTGTGTGTATGGGTGTGTGCAGCTGTGTTGGCATCTGTGTATGTGTGTGTTTACGTTTGTATGTTGTGCATAGGCTTGTGAGTGCGTATTTGTGTGTGTAGGTGTTTGAGATTATTTTTGAGTGTGAGTGAGTATAAATGTGTGAGTGACTGAAAGGGGGTACATATGTGATATGGCATGTACATATGTTTGTGAGGTGAGTGTGTGACTTCTGTGTTTATAAGTGTGTAAAGGTGTGTGTGACTGTGGGCATCGGTGCATGTGTGTTTGTGTTTTCATGTGTATATGCCTGGGAGTGTATATTCTTGTGTGTGTGTATAGGTGTGAGTCTATCTTTGAGTGAGTATGACTGTGTGAGTCAGAGTTAGAGTGGGTAAATTGAGTGATTGTATGTGTGTATATTTGTGAGTGTGTATTTCTGTGTGTGTGTAGGTGTGTGAGTCTACTTTTGAGTGCGAGTGAGTACGAAGGTGTGAGTGAGTGACAGGTGTGCATAATGTGTGATTGTATGTGCGTATATATGTGAGTGTGTATTTCTGTACGTGTGTAATGTGTGACTGTGTGTTGGCATGTGTGCTTGTGTTTTTACGTGTATATGCTTGTGAGTGTGCCTTTTTGTGTGTGTATAGGTGTGAGTCAATTTTTAAGTAAGTGCGTATGACTGTGTGAGTGAGAGTGAGAGTGGGTACCTATGTGTGATTGTATGTGTGTATACTTGTGAGTGCATATTTCTGCGTGTGTGAGTGTGTAAGTGTGGGTGTTTGTATCTGAGTTTGAGGGAATGTGAGAGAGTGTGTCTGTGTTTGTGTGTGTACGTTTGATAGCATGTGTCGGTGAGTGTGTGTCAGTGACAGTCTGCGTGAGAGTTTTATTCGTGGGAGTTGGCTTCTGTGTTTCAGTACGTATTTCAATGTGTGTGAGTTATGTGTGGGTGTGTGTGACTGATGGGTCTTAGTGGGTTGGCTTATGGGTCAGAGTATGAATTCAAGGGTGTGTGTGTGTTTGTGTGTGTGAGTGTGAAAGCATGTGAATGCGTTTGGTGTGAGGGTGGGTGTGTGAGTGTTGGTGTTCATGGGTTTGTATGGGTGTGCATGAGTGTGTGTTGTCATCTGTGCATGTGGGCATTTGTGTTTGTAGGTGTATATGCTTGTGAGTGGGTATTTGTGTGTGGGTAGGTGTTTGAATCTCTTTTTGAGTGTGAGTGAGTATAAATGTTTGAGTGACGGAAAGGGGGTACATATGTGATATTGTATGTACCTGTTTGTGAGTGTGTATTTTTGTGTGTGTAGAGGTGTGAGTCTATTTTTGAGTAAGGGGGTATGAGTGTGTGAGTCGGAGTAAGAGTGGGGACATAGGTGTGACTGTATGTGCGTATATTTGTGAGTATGTATTTCTGTGTGTGGGTGTGGGTGTGTGAGTCTGTTTTTGAGTGTGAGTGAGTATGAATGTGTGAGTGAATGACGGGGTACATAGGTGTGATTGTACGGGCCTATGTTTGTGAGTCCGTATTTCTGTGTGTGTGGGTGTGTAAGAGGGTGCATAAATGTGTGTTTCAGTGAATGCGAGAGAGCGTATTCCCGTGTGTGTTTGTGTTTCTGTGTGTGTGTGATTGCATGTGGTGTTGAGTGTGTGAGTGTGAGTGACAGAGTCAATGTGAGAATTTTGTTTTTGTGAGTTGGCTTGTGTGTTTGTGTGTGTTTGAAAGTGTATGTGAGCGGTGAGTGTGTGTATTTGTGTGATGTGTCTTAGTGGGTTGGCATGTGTGTCTGAGTATGGATTCAAATGCTTTGGAGGGTGTTTGTGTGTGAGTGCGAGACAGAGTAAATGTGTAAACGTGTAGGTGTATGAGCGTGTGAGTTTTGAATGTGTGTGTAAGTGACTGTGCGGGAGTGTAAATGTGAGTGTGCGAGCGTCTGGAATTTTTTCTCTGTAGGTGTGCATGTGATTGCAAGGGAGTCTTGTGTGGGTGAGTGTGAGTTTTGGGGTGTTGGTGGGTGTATGTGAGTGAATGTGTGACTGCATCTGTGTGTACATGTGTATTTGAACATGAATTTCTTTGTTCATGGGTGCGAGAGTTAGTGTGAATGAGTTAGTGTGTGACATTGTGTTTTGGTGTGGGGAGGTGTGTGAGAATGTGCAGGCGTTTGCAAGTGAGTGTGTCAGTGAGTTTGGGATTGAGTGTGCATTGGTACTTGGGTGCGGGAGTGTGAATGATTGTGTGAGGTTGGTTATTGTGTGCATTGGTGTGAGTGTGTGCGTGTGTGTGTATGTGTGTGAGTGCATGCAGTGGGAGATATGTGGGTGAGTATGAGAGTCAGTGAATGAGTGCATTTGTATGTTACTGTGTTGGCTTGGGTGTATTCACATGTCTGCGTATGCACGTGTGTTTTTTAAGTGTGATTGTGTTTTTCTGTGAGTGTGTGAATGTGAGGGTAGGGGTGTGTGTGTTGTCTCCTGTGTGTGTTCGCATGTGTGTTAGTGTTTGTTTATATCTGTGTGTGTTTCTGTGTTTGTACGTGTCTGATTACATTTGAGTGTGAATTTGTAAATATGTGCCTGAATGAGCGTGTGCATCTATGTTTGTGATTGTGGACGTTTGGGTGTGTGTACGTGTACATATCTGAGTGTGTATGGCTGTGAGTGTTTGTGAATGAGTCAGTGTGTGTGTGTATGGGTGTGTACGTGTGTGTGTGTGAGATGGGAACGGGTGTGCGTTTGTGATGTGTGTCAGTGTGTTGCCTCGGGTTTGAGTATCGATTCAATATTGTGGGTGAGTTTGTGGGTGAGTGTGTGTGTGAGAGAGTGTGAATGTCTGCATGTGTATGTTCATGTGTGTAAGTGTGTGTGAGGGTGAGTGTGTGACTTGTGTGGTTATAAGTGTGTAAGGGTGTGTGTGACTGTGTGTTGGCATCTGTGTATGTGTGTTTGTGTTTTCATGTGTATATGCTTGTGAGTATGTAATTTTGTGTGTGTATAGGTGCGAGTCCATTTTTGAGTACGTATGAATATGTGAGTGAGAGCGAGAGTAGGTACATATGTGTGATTGTATGTGCGTATAGTGTTGAGTGTGTATTTCTGTGTGTGTGTAGGTGTGTGAGCCTATTTTTGAGTGTGAGTGTTTGTGACTTACTGTGTAAGTGTGTATGTTGGTGTGTGAGTGCTTGTGTCCAAGGGTGTATGTATATGAATGTTTTTGTGTAAGGGTTTTTGTGTGTGCTGGTGTGTGATGTGTACAATACTGTGTTTTGCGTTATGTGTCTGTGTGTTGTGTTTGTGTTTGTACTCGTGCATTTGTGTGTACGTGTAGGTTCATATGTGTGTGAGGGTGAATGTGTGTGTGCTTTTGAGTGTGTGTATGGGTGTGTGCAGGTGTGTTGGCATCTGTGTATGTGTGTGATTATGTTTGTATGTGCATAGGCTTGTGAGTGCGTATTTGTGTGTGTAGGTGTTTGAGATTATTTTTGAGTGTGAGTGAGTATAAATGTGTGAGTGACTGAAAGGGGGTACATATGTGATAAGGCATGTACATATGTTTGTGAGGTGAGTGTGTGACTTCTGTGTTTATAAGTGTGTAAAGTGTGTGTGACTGTTGGCATCGGTGCATGTGTGTTTGTGTTTTCATGTGTATATGCCTGGGAGTGTATATTCTTGTGTGTGTATAGGTGTGAGTCTATCTTTGAGTGAGTGAGTATGACTGTGTGAGTCAGAGTTAGAGTGGGTAAATTGTGTGATTGTATGTGTGTATATTTGTGAGTGTGTATTTCTGTGTGTGTGTAGGTGTGTGAGTCTACTTTTGAGTGCGAGTGAGTACGAAGGTGTGAGTGAGTGACAGGTGTGCATAATGTGTGATTGTATGTGCGTATATATGTGAGTGTGTATTTCTGTACGTGTGTAATGTGTGACTGTGTGTTGGCATGTGTGCTTGTGTTTTGACGTGTATATGCTTGTGAGTGTGCCTTTTTGTGTGTGTATAGGTGTGAGTCTATTTTTAAGTAAGTGCGTATGACTGTGTGAGTGAGAGTGAGAGTGGGTACCTATGTGTGATTGTATGTGTGTATACTTGTGAGTGCATATTTCCGCGTGTGTGAGTGTGTAAGTGTGGGTGTTTGTATCTGAGTTTGAGGGAATGTGAGAGAGTGTGTCTGTGTTTGTGTGTGTACGTTTGATAGCATGTGTCGGTGAGTGTGTGTCAGTGACAGTCTGCATGAGAGTTTTATTCGTGGGAGTTGGCTTCTGTGTTTCAGTACGTATTTCAATGTGTGTGAGTTATGTGTGGGTGTGTGTGACTGATGGGTCTTAGTGGGTTGGCTTATGGGTCAGAGTATGAATTCAAGGGTGTGTGTGTGTTTGTGTGTGTGAGTGTGAAAGCATGTGAATGCGTTTGGTGTGAGGGTGGGTGTGTGAGTGTTGGTGTTCATGGGTTTGTATGGGTGTGCATGAGTGTGTGTTGTCATCTGTGCATGTGGGCATTTGTGTTTGTAGGTGTATATGCTTGTGAGTGGGTATTTGTGTGTGTGTAGGTGTTTGAATCTCTTTTTGAGTGTGAGTGAGTATAAATGTTTGAGTGACGGAAAGGGGGTACATATGTGATATTGTATGTACCTGTTTGTGAATGTGTATTTTTGTGTGTGTAGAGGTGTGAGTCTATTTTTGAGTAAGGGGGTATGAGTGTGTGAGTCGGAGTAAGAGTGGGGACATAGGTGTGACTGTATGTGCGTATATTTGTGAGTATGTATTTCTGTGTGTGGGTGTGGGTGTGTGAGTCTGTTTTTGAGTGTGAGTGAGTATGAATGTGTGAGTGAATGACGGGGTGCATATGTGTGATTGTATGGGCACATGTTTGTGAGTCTGTATTTCTGTGTGTGTGGGTGTGTAAGAGGGTGTATAAATGTGTGTTTCAGTGAATGCGAGAGAGCGTATTCCCGTGTGTGTTTGTGTTTCTGTGTGTGTGTGATTGCATGTGGTGTTGAGTGTGTGAGTGTGAGTGACAGAGTCAATGTGAGAATTTTGTTTTTGTGAGTTGGCTTGTGTGTCTGTGTGTGTTTGAATGTGTATGTGAGGGGTGAGTGTGTGTATTTGTGTGATGTGTCTTAGTGGGTTGGCATGTGTGTCTGAGTATGGATTCAAATGCTTTGGAGGGTGTTTGTGTGTGAGTGCGAGACAGAGTAAATGTGTAAACGTGTAGGTGTATGAGCGTGTGAGTTTTGAATGTGTGTGTAAGTGACTGTGCGGGAGTGTAAATGTGAGTGTGCGAGCGTCTGTAATTTTTTTCTCTGTAGGTGTGCATGTGATTGCAAGGGAGTCATGTGTGGGTGAGTGTGAGTGTGAGTTTTGGGGTGTTGGTGGGTGTATGTGAGTGAATGTGTGACTGCATCTGTGTGTACATGTGTATTTGAACATGAATTTCTTTGTTCATGGGTGCGAGAGTTAGTGTGAATGAGTTAGTGTGTGACATTGTGTTTTGGTGTGGGGAGGTGTGTGAGAATGTGCAGGTGTTTGCAAGTGAGTGTGTCAGTGAGTTTGGGATTGAGTGGGCGTTGGTGCTTGGGTGCGGGAGTGTGAATGATTGTGTGAGGTTGGTTCTTGTGTGCGTTGGTGTGAGTGTGTGCGTGTGTGTGTGTATGTGTGTGAGTGCATGCAGTGGGAGATATGTGGGTGAGTATGAGAGTCAGTGAATGAGTGCATTTGTATGTTACTGTGTTGGCTTGGGTGTATTCACATGTCTGCGTATGCACGTGTGTTTTTTAAGTGTGATTGTGTTTTTCTGTGAGTGTGTGAATGTGAGGGTAGGGGTGTGTGTGTTGTCTCCTGTGTGTGTTCACATGTGTGTTAGTGTTTGTTTATATCTGTGTGTGTTTCTGTGTTTGTACGTGTCTGATTACATTTGAGTGTGAATTTGTAAATATGTGCATGAATGAGCGTGTGCATCTATGTTTGTGATTGTGGACGTTTGGGTGTGTGTACGTGTACATATCTGAGTGTGTATGGCAGTGAGTGTTTGTGAATGAGTCAGTGTGTGTGTGTATGGGTGTGTACGTGTGTGTGTGTGAGATGGGAACGGGTGTGCGTTTGTGATGTGTGTCAGTGTGTTGCCTCGGGTTTGAGTATCGATTCAATATTGTGGGTGAGTTTGTGGGTGAGTGTGTGTGTGAGAGAGTGTGAATGTCTGCATGTGTATGTTCATATGTGTGTAAGTGTGTGTGAGGGTGAGTGTGTGACTTGTGTGGTTATAAGTGTGTAAGGGTGTGTGTGACTGTGTGTTGGCATCTGTGTATGTGTGTTTGTGTTTTCATGTGTATATGCTTGTGAGTGTGTAATTTTGTGTGTGTATAGGTGCGAGTCCATTTTTGAGTACGTATGAATATGTGAGTGAGAGCGAGAGTAGGTACATATGTGTGATTGTATGTGCGTATAGTGTTGAGTGTGTATTTCTGTGTGTGTGTAGGTGTGTGAGCCTATTTTTGAGTGTGTGTTTGTGACTTACTGTGTAAGTGTGTATGTTGGTGTGTGAGTGCTTGTGTCCAAGGGTGTATGTATGTGACTGTTTTTGTGTAAGGGTTTTTGTGTGTGCTGGTGTGTGATGTGTACAATACTGTGTTTTGCGTTATGTGTCTGTGTGTTGTGTTTGTGTTTGTACTCGTGCATTTGTGTGTACGTGTAGGTTCATATGTGTGTGAGGGTGAATGTGTGTGTGCTTTTGAGTGTGTGTATGGGTGTGTGCAGGTGTGTTGGAATCTGTGTATGTGTGTGATTATGTTTGTATGTGCATAGGCTTGTGAGTGCGTATTTGTGTGTGTAGGTGTTTGAGATTATTTTTGAGTGTGAGTGAGTATAAATGTGTGAGTGACTGAAAGGGGGTACATATGTGATATGGCATGTACATATGTTTGTGAGGTGAGTGTGTGACTTCTGTGTTTATAAGTGTGTAAAGTGTGTGTGACTGTTGGCATCGGTGCATGTGTGTTTGTGTTTTCATGTGTATATGCCTGGGAGTGTATATTCTTGTGTGTGTATAGGTGTGAGTCTATCTTTGAGTGAGTGAGTATGACTGTGTGAGTCAGAGTTAGAGTGGGTAAATTGTGTGATTGTATGTGTGTATATTTGTGAGTGTGTATTTCTGTGTGTGTGTAGGTGTGTGAGTCTACTTTTGAGTGCGAGTGAGTACGAAGGTGTGAGTGAGTGACAGGTGTGCATAATGTGTGATTGTATGTGCGTATATATGTGAGTGTGTATTTCTGTACGTGTGTAATGTGTGACTGTGTGTTGGCATGTGTGCTTGTGTTTTTACGTGTATATGCTTGTGAGTGTGCCTTTTTGTGTGTGTATAGGTGTGAGTCAATTTTTAAGTAAGTGCGTATGACTGTGTGAGTGAGAGTGAGAGTGGGTACCTATGTGTGATTGTATGTGTGTATACTTGTGAGTGCATATTTCTGCGTGTGTGAGTGTGTAAGTGTGGGTGTTTGTATCTGAGTTTGAGGGAATGTGAGAGAGTGTGTCTGTGTTTGTGTGTGTACGTTTGATAGCATGTGTCGGTGAGTGTGTGTCAGTGACAGTCTGCGTGAGAGTTTTATTCGTGGGAGTTGGCTTCTGTGTTTCAGTACGTATTTCAATGTGTGTGAGTTATGTGTGGGTGTGTGTGACTGATGGGTCTTAGTGGGTTGGCTTATGGGTCAGAGTATGAATTCAAGGGTGTGTGTGTGTTTGTGTGTGTGAGTGTGAAAGCATGTGAATGCGTTTGGTGTGAGGGTGGGTGTGTGAGTGTTGGTGTTCATGGGTTTGTATGGGTGTGCATGAGTGTGTGTTGTCATCTGTGCATGTGGGCATTTGTGTTTGTAGGTGTATATGCTTGTGAGTGGGTATTTGTGTGTGTGTAGGTGTTTGAATCTCTTTTTGAGTGTGAGTGAGTATAAATGTTTGAGTGACGGAAAGGGGGTACATATGTGATATTGTATGTACCTGTTTGTGAATGTGTATTTTTGTGTGTGTAGAGGTGTGAGTCTATTTTTGAGTAAGGGGGTATGAGTGTGTGAGTCGGAGTAAGAGTGGGGACATAGGTGTGACTGTATGTGCGTATATTTGTGAGTATGTATTTCTGTGTGTGGGTGTGGGTGTGTGAGTCTGTTTTTGAGTGTGAGTGAGTATGAATGTGTGAGTGAATGACGGGGTGCATATGTGTGATTGTATGGGCACATGTTTGTGAGTCTGTATTTCTGTGTGTGTGGGTGTGTAAGAGGGTGTATAAATGTGTGTTTCAGTGAATGCGAGAGAGCGTATTCCCGTGTGTGTTTGTGTTTCTGTGTGTGTGTGATTGCATGTGGTGTTGAGTGTGTGAGTGTGAGTGACAGAGTCAATGTGAGAATTTTGTTTTTGTGAGTTGGCTTGTGTGTCTGTGTGTGTTTGAATGTGTATGTGAGGGGTGAGTGTGTGTATTTGTGTGATGTGTCTTAGTGGGTTGGCATGTGTGTCTGAGTATGGATTCAAATGCTTTGGAGGGTGTTTGTGTGTGAGTGCGAGACAGAGTAAATGTGTAAACGTGTAGGTGTATGAGCGTGTGAGTTTTGAATGTGTGTGTAAGTGACTGTGCGGGAGTGTAAATGTGAGTGTGCGAGCGTCTGTAATTTTTTTCTCTGTAGGTGTGCATGTGATTGCAAGGGAGTCATGTGTGGGTGAGTGTGAGTGTGAGTTTTGGGGTGTTGGTGGGTGTATGTGAGTGAATGTGTGACTGCATCTGTGTGTACATGTGTATTTGAACATGAATTTCTTTGTTCATGGGTGCGAGAGTTAGTGTGAATGAGTTAGTGTGTGACATTGTGTTTTGGTGTGGGGAGGTGTGTGAGAATGTGCAGGCGTTTGCAAGTGAGTGTGTCAGTGAGTTTGGGATTGAGTGGGCGTTGGTGCTTGGGTGCGGGAGTGTGAATGATTGTGTGAGGTTGGTTCTTGTGTGCGTTGGTGTGAGTGTGTGCGTGTGTGTGTGTATGTGTGTGAGTGCATGCAGTGGGAGATATGTGGGTGAGTATGAGAGTCAGTGAATGAGTGCATTTGTATGTTACTGTGTTGGCTTGGGTGTATTCACATGTCTGCGTATGCACGTGTGTTTTTTAAGTGTGATTGTGTTTTTCTGTGAGTGTGTGAATGTGAGGGTAGGGGTGTGTGTGTTGTCTCCTGTGTGTGTTCACATGTGTGTTAGTGTTTGTTTATATCTGTGTGTGTTTCTGTGTTTGTACGTGTCTGATTACATTTGAGTGTGAATTTGTAAATATGTGCATGAATGAGCGTGTGCATCTATGTTTGTGATTGTGGACGTTTGGGTGTGTGTACGTGTACATATCTGAGTGTGTATGGCTGTGAGTGTTTGTGAATGAGTCAGTGTGTGTGTGTATGGGTGTGTACGTGTGTGTGTGTGAGATGGGAACGGGTGTGCGTTTGTGATGTGTGTCAGTGTGTTGCCTCGGGTTTGAGTATCGATTCAATATTGTGGGTGATTTTGTGGGTGAGTGTGTGTGTGAGAGAGTGTGAATGTCTGCATGTGTATGTTCATATGTGTGTAAGTGTGTGTGAGGGTGAGTGTGTGACTTGTGTGGTTATAAGTGTGTAAGGGTGTGTGTGACTGTGTGTTGGCATCTGTGTATGTGTGTTTGTGTTTTCATGTGTATATGCTTGTGAGTGTGTAATTTTGTGTGTGTATAGGTGCGAGTCCATTTTTGAGTACGTATGAATATGTGAGTGAGAGCGAGAGTAGGTACATATGTGTGATTGTATGTGCGTATAGTGTTGAGTGTGTATTTCTGTGTGTGTGTAGGTGTGTGAGCCTATTTTTGAGTGTGTGTTTGTGACTTACTGTGTAAGTGTGTATGTTGGTGTGTGAGTGCTTGTGTCCAAGGGTGTATGTATATGAATGTTTTTGTGTAAGGGTTTTTGTGTGTGCTGGTGTGTGATGTGTACAATACTGTGTTTTGCGTTATGTGTCTGTGTGTTGTGTTTGTGTTTGTACTCGTGCATTTGTGTGTACGTGTAGGTTCATATGTGTGTGAGGGTGAATGTGTGTGTGCTTTTGAGTGTGTGTATGGGTGTGTGCAGGTGTGTTGGCATCTGTGTATGTGTGTGATTATGTTTGTATGTGCATAGGCTTGTGAGTGCGTATTTGTGTGTGTAGGTGTTTGAGATTATTTTTGAGTGTGAGTGAGTATAAATGTGTGAGTGACTGAAAGGGGGTACATATGTGATATGGCATGTACATATGTTTGTGAGGTGAGTGTGTGACTTCTGTGTTTATAAGTGTGTAAAGTGTGTGTGACTGTTGGCATCGGTGCATGTGTGTTTGTGTTTTCATGTGTATATGCCTGGGAGTGTATATTCTTGTGTGTGTATAGGTGTGAGTCTATCTTTGAGTGAGTGAGTATGACTGTGTGAGTCAGAGTTAGAGTGGGTAAATTGTGTGATTGTATGTGTGTATATTTGTGAGTGTGTATTTCTGTGTGTGTGTAGGTGTGTGAGTCTACTTTTGAGTGCGAGTGAGTACGAAGGTGTGAGTGAGTGACAGGTGTGCATAATGTGTGATTGTATGTGCGTATATATGTGAGTGTGTATTTCTGTACGTGTGTAATGTGTGACTGTGTGTTGGCATGTGTGCTTGTGTTTTTACGTGTATATGCTTGTGAGTGTGCCTTTTTGTGTGTGTATAGGTGTGAGTCAATTTTTAAGTAAGTGCGTATGACTGTGTGAGTGAGAGTGAGAGTGGGTACCTATGTGTGATTGTATGTGTGTATACTTGTGAGTGCATATTTCTGCGTGTGTGAGTGTGTAAGTGTGGGTGTTTGTATCTGAGTTTGAGGGAATGTGAGAGAGTGTGTCTGTGTTTGTGTGTGTACGTTTGATAGCATGTGTCGGTGAGTGTGTGTCAGTGACAGTCTGCGTGAGAGTTTTATTCGTGGGAGTTGGCTTCTGTGTTTCAGTACGTATTTCAATGTGTGTGAGTTATGTGTGGGTGTGTGTGACTGATGGGTCTTAGTGGGTTGGCTTATGGGTCAGAGTATGAATTCAAGGGTGTGTGTGTGTTTGTGTGTGTGAGTGTGAAAGCATGTGAATGCGTTTGGTGTGAGGGTGGGTGTGTGAGTGTTGGTGTTCATGGGTTTGTATGGGTGTGCATGAGTGTGTGTTGTCATCTGTGCATGTGGGCATTTGTGTTTGTAGGTGTATATGCTTGTGAGTGGGTATTTGTGTGTGGGTAGGTGTTTGAATCTCTTTTTGAGTGTGAGTGAGTATAAATGTTTGAGTGACGGAAAGGGGGTACATATGTGATATTGTATGTACCTGTTTGTGAGTGTGTATTTTTGTGTGTGTAGAGGTGTGAGTCTATTTTTGAGTAAGGGGGTATGAGTGTGTGAGTCGGAGTAAGAGTGGGGACATAGGTGTGACTGTATGTGCGTATATTTGTGAGTATGTATTTCTGTGTGTGGGTGTGGGTGTGTGAGTCTGTTTTTGAGTGTGAGTGAGTATGAATGTGTGAGTGAATGACGGGGTGCATATGTGTGATTGTATGGGCACATGTTTGTGAGTCTGTATTTCTGTGTGTGTGGGTGTGTAAGAGGGTGTATAAATGTGTGTTTCAGTGAATGCGAGAGAGCGTATTCCCGTGTGTGTTTGTGTTTCTGTGTGTGTGTGATTGCATGTGGTGTTGAGTGTGTGAGTGTGAGTGACAGAGTCAATGTGAGAATTTTGTTTTTGTGAGTTGGCTTGTGTGTCTGTGTGTGTTTGAATGTGTATGTGAGGGGTGAGTGTGTGTATTTGTGTGATGTGTCTTAGTGGGTTGGCATGTGTGTCTGAGTATGGATTCAAATGCTTTGGAGGGTGTTTGTGTGTGAGTGCGAGACAGAGTAAATGTGTAAACGTGTAGGTGTATGAGCGTGTGAGTTTTGAATGTGTGTGTAAGTGACTGTGCGGGAGTGTAAATGTGAGTGTGCGAGCGTCTGTAATTTTTTTCTCTGTAGGTGTGCATGTGATTGCAAGGGAGTCATGTGTGGGTGAGTGTGAGTGTGAGTTTTGGGGTGTTGGTGGGTGTATGTGAGTGAATGTGTGACTGCATCTGTGTGTACATGTGTATTTGAACATGAATTTCTTTGTTCATGGGTGCGAGAGTTAGTGTGAATGAGTTAGTGTGTGACATTGTGTTTTGGTGTGGGGAGGTGTGTGAGAATGTGCAGGCGTTTGCAAGTGAGTGTGTCAGTGAGTTTGGGATTGAGTGGGCGTTGGTGCTTGGGTGCGGGAGTGTGAATGATTGTGTGAGGTTGGTTCTTGTGTGCGTTGGTGTGAGTGTGTGCGTGTGTGTGTGTATGTGTGTGAGTGCATGCAGTGGGAGATATGTGGGTGAGTATGAGAGTCAGTGAATGAGTGCATTTGTATGTTACTGTGTTGGCTTGGGTGTATTCACATGTCTGCGTATGCACGTGTGTTTTTTAAGTGTGATTGTGTTTTTCTGTGAGTGTGTGAATGTGAGGGTAGGGGTGTGTGTGTTGTCTCCTGTGTGTGTTCACATGTGTGTTAGTGTTTGTTTATATCTGTGTGTGTTTCTGTGTTTGTACGTGTCTGATTACATTTGAGTGTGAATTTGTAAATATGTGCATGAATGAGCGTGTGCATCTATGTTTGTGATTGTGGACGTTTGGGTGTGTGTACGTGTACATATCTGAGTGTGTATGGCTGTGAGTGTTTGTGAATGAGTCAGTGTGTGTGTGTATGGGTGTGTACGTGTGTGTGTGTGAGATGGGAACGGGTGTGCGTTTGTGATGTGTGTCAGTGTGTTGCCTCGGGTTTGAGTATCGATTCAATATTGTGGGTGATTTTGTGGGTGAGTGTGTGTGTGAGAGAGTGTGAATGTCTGCATGTGTATGTTCATATGTGTGTAAGTGTGTGTGAGGGTGAGTGTGTGACTTGTGTGGTTATAAGTGTGTAAGGGTGTGTGTGACTGTGTGTTGGCATCTGT
Source organism: Castor canadensis (assembly GCF_047511655.1). NCBI lineage: Eukaryota > Metazoa > Chordata > Mammalia > Rodentia > Castoridae > Castor > Castor canadensis. Next base: position 83,170,123 of record NC_133386.1, on the reverse strand, counting down.
GTATGTGTGTTTGTGTTTTCATGTGTATATGCTTGTGAGTGTGTAATTTTGTGTGTGTATAGGTGCGAGTCCATTTTTGAGTACGTATGAATATGTGAGTGAGAGCGAGAGTAGGTACATATGTGTGATTGTATGTGCGTATAGTGTTGAGTGTGTATTTCTGTGTGTGTGTAGGTGTGTGAGCCTATTTTTGAGTGTGTGTTTGTGACTTACTGTGTAAGTGTGTATGTTGGTGTGTGAGTGCTTGTGTCCAAGGGTGTATGTATATGAATGTTTTTGTGTAAGGGTTTTTGTGTGTGCTGGTGTGTGATGTGTACAATACTGTGTTTTGCGTTATGTGTCTGTGTGTTGTGTTTGTGTTTGTACTCGTGCATTTGTGTGTACGTGTAGGTTCATATGTGTGTGAGGGTGAATGTGTGTGTGCTTTTGAGTGTGTGTATGGGTGTGTGCAGGTGTGTTGGCATCTGTGTATGTGTGTGATTATGTTTGTATGTGCATAGGCTTGTGAGTGCGTATTTGTGTGTGTAGGTGTTTGAGATTATTTTTGAGTGTGAGTGAGTATAAATGTGTGAGTGACTGAAAGGGGGTACATATGTGATATGGCATGTACATATGTTTGTGAGGTGAGTGTGTGACTTCTGTGTTTATAAGTGTGTAAAGTGTGTGTGACTGTTGGCATCGGTGCATGTGTGTTTGTGTTTTCATGTGTATATGCCTGGGAGTGTATATTCTTGTGTGTGTATAGGTGTGAGTCTATCTTTGAGTGAGTGAGTATGACTGTGTGAGTCAGAGTTAGAGTGGGTAAATTGTGTGATTGTATGTGTGTATATTTGTGAGTGTGTATTTCTGTGTGTGTGTAGGTGTGTGAGTCTACTTTTGAGTGCGAGTGAGTACGAAGGTGTGAGTGAGTGACAGGTGTGCATAATGTGTGATTGTATGTGCGTATATATGTGAGTGTGTATTTCTGTACGTGTGTAATGTGTGACTGTGTGTTGGCATGTGTGCTTGTGTTTTTACGTGTATATGCTTGTGAGTGTGCCTTTTTGTGTGTGTATAGGTGTGAGTCAATTTTTAAGTAAGTGCGTATGACTGTGTGAGTGAGAGTGAGAGTGGGTACCTATGTGTGATTGTATGTGTGTATACTTGTGAGTGCATATTTCTGCGTGTGTGAGTGTGTAAGTGTGGGTGTTTGTATCTGAGTTTGAGGGAATGTGAGAGAGTGTGTCTGTGTTTGTGTGTGTACGTTTGATAGCATGTGTCGGTGAGTGTGTGTCAGTGACAGTCTGCGTGAGAGTTTTATTCGTGGGAGTTGGCTTCTGTGTTTCAGTACGTATTTCAATGTGTGTGAGTTATGTGTGGGTGTGTGTGACTGATGGGTCTTAGTGGGTTGGCTTATGGGTCAGAGTATGAATTCAAGGGTGTGTGTGTGTTTGTGTGTGTGAGTGTGAAAGCATGTGAATGCGTTTGGTGTGAGGGTGGGTGTGTGAGTGTTGGTGTTCATGGGTTTGTATGGGTGTGCATGAGTGTGTGTTGTCATCTGTGCATGTGGGCATTTGTGTTTGTAGGTGTATATGCTTGTGAGTGGGTATTTGTGTGTGGGTAGGTGTTTGAATCTCTTTTTGAGTGTGAGTGAGTATAAATGTTTGAGTGACAGAAAGGGGGTACATATGTGATATTGTATGTACCTGTTTGTGAGTGTGTATTTTTGTGTGTGTAGAGGTGTGAGTCTATTTTTGAGTAAGGGGGTATGAGTGTGTGAGTCGGAGTAAGAGTGGGGACATAGGTGTGACTGTATGTGCGTATATTTGTGAGTATGTATTTCTGTGTGTGGGTGTGGGTGTGTGAGTCTGTTTTTGAGTGTGAGTGAGTATGAATGTGTGAGTGAATGACGGGGTACATAGGTGTGATTGTACGGGCCTATGTTTGTGAGTCCGTATTTCTGTGTGTGTGGGTGTGTAAGAGGGTGCATAAATGTGTGTTTCAGTGAATGCGAGAGAGCGTATTCCCGTGTGTGTTTGTGTTTCTGTGTGTGTGTGATTGCATGTGGTGTTGAGTGTGTGAGTGTGAGTGACAGAGTCAATGTGAGAATTTTGTTTTTGTGAGTTGGCTTGTGTGTTTGTGTGTGTTTGAAAGTGTATGTGAGCGGTGAGTGTGTGTATTTGTGTGATGTGTCTTAGTGGGTTGGCATGTGTGTCTGAGTATGGATTCAAATGCTTTGGAGGGTGTTTGTGTGTGAGTGCGAGACAGAGTAAATGTGTAAACGTGTAGGTGTATGAGCGTGTGAGTTTTGAATGTGTGTGTAAGTGACTGTGCGGGAGTGTAAATGTGAGTGTGCGAGCATCTGGAATTTTTTTCTCTGTAGGTGTGCATGTGATTGCAAGGGAGTCATGTGTGGGTGAGTGTGAGTGTGAGTTTTGGGGTGTTGGTGGGTGTATGTGAGTGAATGTGTGACTGCATCTGTGTGTACATGTGTATTTGAACATGAATTTCTTTGTTCATGGGTGCGAGAGTTAGTGTGAATGAGTTAGTGTGTGACATTGTGTTTTGGTGTGGGGAGGTGTGTGAGAATGTGCAGGCGTTTGCAAGTGAGTGTGTCAGTGAGTTTGGGATTGAGTGTGCGTTGGTACTTGGGTGCGGGAGTGTGAATGATTGTGTGAGGTTGGTTATTGTGTGCATTGGTGTGAGTGTGTGCGTGTGTGTGTATGTGTGTGAGTGCATGCAGTGGGAGATATGTGGGTGAGTATGAGAGTCAGTGAATGAGTGCATTTGTATGTTACTGTGTTGGCTTGGGTGTATTCACATGTCTGCGTATGCACGTGTGTTTTTTAAGTGTGATTGTGTTTTTCTGTGAGTGTGTGAATGTGAGGGTAGGGGTGTGTGTGTTGTCTCCTGTGTGTGTTCGCATGTGTGTTAGTGTTTGTTTATATCTGTGTGTGTTTCTGTGTTTGTACGTGTCTGATTACATTTGAGTGTGAATTTGTAAATATGTGCCTGAATGAGCGTGTGCATCTATGTTTGTGATTGTGGACGTTTGGGTGTGTGTACGTGTACATATCTGAGTGTGTATGGCTGTGAGTGTTTGTGAATGAGTCAGTGTGTGTGTGTATGGGTGTGTACGTGTGTGTGTGTGAGATGGGAACGGGTGTGCCTTTGTGATGTGTGTCAGTGTGTTGCCTCGGGTTTGAGTATCGATTCAATATTGTGGGTGAGTTTGTGGGTGAGTGTGTGTGTGAGAGAGTGTGAATGTCTGCATGTGTATGTTCATGTGTGTAAGTGTGTGTGAGGGTGAGTGTGTGACTTGTGTGGTTATAAGTGTGTAAGGGTGTGTGTGACTGTGTGTTGGCATCTGTGTATGTGTGTTTGTGTTTTCATGTGTATATGCTTGTGAGTGTGTAATTTTGTGTGTGTATAGGTGCGAGTCCATTTTTGAGTACGTATGAATATGTGAGTGAGAGCGAGAGTAGGTACATATGTGTGATTGTATGTGCGTATAGTGTTGAGTGTGTATTTCTGTGTGTGTGTAGGTGTGTGAGCCTATTTTTGAGTGTGAGTGTTTGTGACTTACTGTGTAAGTGTGTATGTTGGTGTGTGAGTGCTTGTGTCCAAGGGTGTATGTATATGAATGTTTTTGTGTAAGGGTTTTTGTGTGGGCTGGTGTGTGATGTGTACAATATTGTGTTTTGCGTTATGTGTCTGTGTGTTGTGTTTGTGTTTGTACTCGTGCATTTGTGTGTACGTGTAGGTTCATATGTGTGTGAGGGTGAATGTGTGTGTGCTTTTGAGTGTGTGTATGGGTGTGTGCAGCTGTGTTGGCATCTGTGTATGTGTGTGTTTACGTTTGTATGTTGTGCATAGGCTTGTGAGTGCGTATTTGTGTGTGTAGGTGTTTGAGATTATTTTTGAGTGTGAGTGAGTATAAATGTGTGAGTGACTGAAAGGGGGTACATATGTGATATGGCATGTACATATGTTTGTGAGGTGAGTGTGTGACTTCTGTGTTTATAAGTGTGTAAAGGTGTGTGTGACTGTGGGCATCGGTGCATGTGTGTTTGTGTTTTCATGTGTATATGCCTGGGAGTGTATATTCTTGTGTGTGTGTATAGGTGTGAGTCTATCTTTGAGTGAGTATGACTGTGTGAGTCAGAGTTAGAGTGGGTAAATTGAGTGATTGTATGTGTGTATATTTGTGAGTGTGTATTTCTGTGTGTGTGTAGGTGTGTGAGTCTACTTTTGAGTGCGAGTGAGTACGAAGGTGTGAGTGAGTGACAGGTGTGCATAATGTGTGATTGTATGTGCGTATATATGTGAGTGTGTATTTCTGTACGTGTGTAATGTGTGACTGTGTGTTGGCATGTGTGCTTGTGTTTTTACGTGTATATGCTTGTGAGTGTGCCTTTTTGTGTGTGTATAGGTGTGAGTCAATTTTTAAGTAAGTGCGTATGACTGTGTGAGTGAGAGTGAGAGTGGGTACCTATGTGTGATTGTATGTGTGTATACTTGTGAGTGCATATTTCTGCGTGTGTGAGTGTGTAAGTGTGGGTGTTTGTATCTGAGTTTGAGGGAATGTGAGAGAGTGTGTCTGTGTTTGTGTGTGTACGTTTGATAGCATGTGTCGGTGAGTGTGTGTCAGTGACAGTCTGCGTGAGAGTTTTATTCGTGGGAGTTGGCTTCTGTGTTTCAGTACGTATTTCAATGTGTGTGAGTTATGTGTGGGTGTGTGTGACTGATGGGTCTTAGTGGGTTGGCTTATGGGTCAGAGTATGAATTCAAGGGTGTGTGTGTGTTTGTGTGTGTGAGTGTGAAAGCATGTGAATGCGTTTGGTGTGAGGGTGGGTGTGTGAGTGTTGGTGTTCATGGGTTTGTATGGGTGTGCATGAGTGTGTGTTGTCATCTGTGCATGTGGGCATTTGTGTTTGTAGGTGTATATGCTTGTGAGTGGGTATTTGTGTGTGGGTAGGTGTTTGAATCTCTTTTTGAGTGTGAGTGAGTATAAATGTTTGAGTGACAGAAAGGGGGTACATATGTGATATTGTATGTACCTGTTTGTGAGTGTGTATTTTTGTGTGTGTAGAGGTGTGAGTCTATTTTTGAGTAAGGGGGTATGAGTGTGTGAGTCGGAGTAAGAGTGGGGACATAGGTGTGACTGTATGTGCGTATATTTGTGAGTATGTATTTCTGTGTGTGGGTGTGGGTGTGTGAGTCTGTTTTTGAGTGTGAGTGAGTATGAATGTGTGAGTGAATGACGGGGTACATAGGTGTGATTGTACGGGCCTATGTTTGTGAGTCCGTATTTCTGTGTGTGTGGGTGTGTAAGAGGGTGCATAAATGTGTGTTTCAGTGAATGCGAGAGAGCGTATTCCCGTGTGTGTTTGTGTTTCTGTGTGTGTGTGATTGCATGTGGTGTTGAGTGTGTGAGTGTGAGTGACAGAGTCAATGTGAGAATTTTGTTTTTGTGAGTTGGCTTGTGTGTTTGTGTGTGTTTGAAAGTGTATGTGAGCGGTGAGTGTGTGTATTTGTGTGATGTGTCTTAGTGGGTTGGCATGTGTGTCTGAGTATGGATTCAAATGCTTTGGAGGGTGTTTGTGTGTGAGTGCGAGACAGAGTAAATGTGTAAACGTGTAGGTGTATGAGCGTGTGAGTTTTGAATGTGTGTGTAAGTGACTGTGCGGGAGTGTAAATGTGAGTGTGCGAGCGTCTGGAATTTTTTTCTCTGTAGGTGTGCATGTGATTGCAAGGGAGTCATGTGTGGGTGAGTGTGAGTGTGAGTGTGAGTTTTGGGGTGTTGGTGGGTGTATGTGAGTGAATGTGTGACTGCATCTGTGTGTACATGTGTATTTGAACATGAATTTCTTTGTTCATGGGTGCGAGAGTTAGTGTGAATGAGTTAGTGTGTGACATTGTGTTTTGGTGTGGGGAGGTGTGTGAGAATGTGCAGGCGTTTGCAAGTGAGTGTGTCAGTGAGTTTGGGATTGAGTGTGCATTGGTACTTGGGTGCGGGAGTGTGAATGATTGTGTGAGGTTGGTTATTGTGTGCATTGGTGTGAGTGTGTGCGTGTGTGTGTATGTGTGTGAGTGCATGCAGTGGGAGATATGTGGGTGAGTATGAGAGTCAGTGAATGAGTGCATTTGTATGTTACTGTGTTGGCTTGGGTGTATTCACATGTCTGCGTATGCACGTGTGTTTTTTAAGTGTGATTGTGTTTTTCTGTGAGTGTGTGAATGTGAGGGTAGGGGTGTGTGTGTTGTCTCCTGTGTGTGTTCGCATGTGTGTTAGTGTTTGTTTATATCTGTGTGTGTTTCTGTGTTTGTACGTGTCTGATTACATTTGAGTGTGAATTTGTAAATATGTGCCTGAATGAGCGTGTGCATCTATGTTTGTGATTGTGGACGTTTGGGTGTGTGTACGTGTACATATCTGAGTGTGTATGGCTGTGAGTGTTTGTGAATGAGTCAGTGTGTGTGTGTATGGGTGTGTACGTGTGTGTGTGTGAGATGGGAACGGGTGTGCCTTTGTGATGTGTGTCAGTGTGTTGCCTCGGGTTTGAGTATCGATTCAATATTGTGGGTGAGTTTGTGGGTGAGTGTGTGTGTGAGAGAGTGTGAATGTCTGCATGTGTATGTTCATGTGTGTAAGTGTGTGTGAGGGTGAGTGTGTGACTTGTGTGGTTATAAGTGTGTAAGGGTGTGTGTGACTGTGTGTTGGCATCTGTGTATGTGTGTTTGTGTTTTCATGTGTATATGCTTGTGAGTGTGTAATTTTGTGTGTGTATAGGTGCGAGTCCATTTTTGAGTACGTATGAATATGTGAGTGAGAGCGAGAGTAGGTACATATGTGTGATTGTATGTGCGTATAGTGTTGAGTGTGTATTTCTGTGTGTGTGTAGGTGTGTGAGCCTATTTTTGAGTGTGAGTGTTTGTGACTTACTGTGTAAGTGTGTATGTTGGTGTGTGAGTGCTTGTGTCCAAGGGTGTATGTATATGAATGTTTTTGTGTAAGGGTTTTTGTGTGGGCTGGTGTGTGATGTGTACAATATTGTGTTTTGCGTTATGTGTCTGTGTGTTGTGTTTGTGTTTGTACTCGTGCATTTGTGTGTACGTGTAGGTTCATATGTGTGTGAGGGTGAATGTGTGTGTGCTTTTGAGTGTGTGTATGGGTGTGTGCAGCTGTGTTGGCATCTGTGTATGTGTGTGTTTACGTTTGTATGTTGTGCATAGGCTTGTGAGTGCGTATTTGTGTGTGTAGGTGTTTGAGATTATTTTTGAGTGTGAGTGAGTATAAATGTGTGAGTGACTGAAAGGGGGTACATATGTGATATGGCATGTACATATGTTTGTGAGGTGAGTGTGTGACTTCTGTGTTTATAAGTGTGTAAAGGTGTGTGTGACTGTGGGCATCGGTGCATGTGTGTTTGTGTTTTCATGTGTATATGCCTGGGAGTGTATATTCTTGTGTGTGTGTATAGGTGTGAGTCTATCTTTGAGTGAGTATGACTGTGTGAGTCAGAGTTAGAGTGGGTAAATTGAGTGATTGTATGTGTGTATATTTGTGAGTGTGTATTTCTGTGTGTGTGTAGGTGTGTGAGTCTACTTTTGAGTGCGAGTGAGTACGAAGGTGTGAGTGAGTGACAGGTGTGCATAATGTGTGATTGTATGTGCGTATATATGTGAGTGTGTATTTCTGTACGTGTGTAATGTGTGACTGTGTGTTGGCATGTGTGCTTGTGTTTTTACGTGTATATGCTTGTGAGTGTGCCTTTTTGTGTGTGTATAGGTGTGAGTCAATTTTTAAGTAAGTGCGTATGACTGTGTGAGTGAGAGTGAGAGTGGGTACCTATGTGTGATTGTATGTGTGTATACTTGTGAGTGCATATTTCTGCGTGTGTGAGTGTGTAAGTGTGGGTGTTTGTATCTGAGTTTGAGGGAATGTGAGAGAGTGTGTCTGTGTTTGTGTGTGTACGTTTGATAGCATGTGTCGGTGAGTGTGTGTCAGTGACAGTCTGCGTGAGAGTTTTATTCGTGGGAGTTGGCTTCTGTGTTTCAGTACGTATTTCAATGTGTGTGAGTTATGTGTGGGTGTGTGTGACTGATGGGTCTTAGTGGGTTGGCTTATGGGTCAGAGTATGAATTCAAGGGTGTGTGTGTGTTTGTGTGTGTGAGTGTGAAAGCATGTGAATGCGTTTGGTGTGAGGGTGGGTGTGTGAGTGTTGGTGTTCATGGGTTTGTATGGGTGTGCATGAGTGTGTGTTGTCATCTGTGCATGTGGGCATTTGTGTTTGTAGGTGTATATGCTTGTGAGTGGGTATTTGTGTGTGGGTAGGTGTTTGAATCTCTTTTTGAGTGTGAGTGAGTATAAATGTTTGAGTGACAGAAAGGGGGTACATATGTGATATTGTATGTACCTGTTTGTGAGTGTGTATTTTTGTGTGTGTAGAGGTGTGAGTCTATTTTTGAGTAAGGGGGTATGAGTGTGTGAGTCGGAGTAAGAGTGGGGACATAGGTGTGACTGTATGTGCGTATATTTGTGAGTATGTATTTCTGTGTGTGGGTGTGGGTGTGTGAGTCTGTTTTTGAGTGTGAGTGAGTATGAATGTGTGAGTGAATGACGGGGTACATAGGTGTGATTGTACGGGCCTATGTTTGTGAGTCCGTATTTCTGTGTGTGTGGGTGTGTAAGAGGGTGCATAAATGTGTGTTTCAGTGAATGCGAGAGAGCGTATTCCCGTGTGTGTTTGTGTTTCTGTGTGTGTGTGATTGCATGTGGTGTTGAGTGTGTGAGTGTGAGTGACAGAGTCAATGTGAGAATTTTGTTTTTGTGAGTTGGCTTGTGTGTTTGTGTGTGTTTGAAAGTGTATGTGAGCGGTGAGTGTGTGTATTTGTGTGATGTGTCTTAGTGGGTTGGCATGTGTGTCTGAGTATGGATTCAAATGCTTTGGAGGGTGTTTGTGTGTGAGTGCGAGACAGAGTAAATGTGTAAACGTGTAGGTGTATGAGCGTGTGAGTTTTGAATGTGTGTGTAAGTGACTGTGCGGGAGTGTAAATGTGAGTGTGCGAGCGTCTGGAATTTTTTTCTCTGTAGGTGTGCATGTGATTGCAAGGGAGTCATGTGTGGGTGAGTGTGAGTGTGAGTTTTGGGGTGTTGGTGGGTGTATGTGAGTGAATGTGTGACTGCATCTGTGTGTACATGTGTATTTGAACATGAATTTCTTTGTTCATGGGTGCGAGAGTTAGTGTGAATGAGTTAGTGTGTGACATTGTGTTTTGGTGTGGGGAGGTGTGTGAGAATGTGCAGGCGTTTGCAAGTGAGTGTGTCAGTGAGTTTGGGATTGAGTGTGCATTGGTACTTGGGTGCGGGAGTGTGAATGATTGTGTGAGGTTGGTTATTGTGTGCATTGGTGTGAGTGTGTGCGTGTGTGTGTATGTGTGTGAGTGCATGCAGTGGGAGATATGTGGGTGAGTATGAGAGTCAGTGAATGAGTGCATTTGTATGTTACTGTGTTGGCTTGGGTGTATTCACATGTCTGCGTATGCACGTGTGTTTTTTAAGTGTGATTGTGTTTTTCTGTGAGTGTGTGAATGTGAGGGTAGGGGTGTGTGTGTTGTCTCCTGTGTGTGTTCGCATGTGTGTTAGTGTTTGTTTATATCTGTGTGTGTTTCTGTGTTTGTACGTGTCTGATTACATTTGAGTGTGAATTTGTAAATATGTGCCTGAATGAGCGTGTGCATCTATGTTTGTGATTGTGGACGTTTGGGTGTGTGTACGTGTACATATCTGAGTGTGTATGGCTGTGAGTGTTTGTGAATGAGTCAGTGTGTGTGTGTATGGGTGTGTACGTGTGTGTGTGTGAGATGGGAACGGGTGTGCCTTTGTGATGTGTGTCAGTGTGTTGCCTCGGGTTTGAGTATCGATTCAATATTGTGGGTGAGTTTGTGGGTGAGTGTGTGTGTGAGAGAGTGTGAATGTCTGCATGTGTATGTTCATGTGTGTAAGTGTGTGTGAGGGTGAGTGTGTGACTTGTGTGGTTATAAGTGTGTAAGGGTGTGTGTGACTGTGTGTTGGCATCTGTGTATGTGTGTTTGTGTTTTCATGTGTATATGCTTGTGAGTGTGTAATTTTGTGTGTGTATAGGTGCGAGTCCATTTTTGAGTACGTATGAATATGTGAGTGAGAGCGAGAGTAGGTACATATGTGTGATTGTATGTGCGTATAGTGTTGAGTGTGTATTTCTGTGTGTGTGTAGGTGTGTGAGCCTATTTTTGAGTGTGAGTGTTTGTGACTTACTGTGTAAGTGTGTATGTTGGTGTGTGAGTGCTTGTGTCCAAGGGTGTATGTATATGAATGTTTTTGTGTAAGGGTTTTTGTGTGGGCTGGTGTGTGATGTGTACAATATTGTGTTTTGCGTTATGTGTCTGTGTGTTGTGTTTGTGTTTGTACTCGTGCATTTGTGTGTACGTGTAGGTTCATATGTGTGTGAGGGTGAATGTGTGTGTGCTTTTGAGTGTGTGTATGGGTGTGTGCAGCTGTGTTGGCATCTGTGTATGTGTGTGTTTACGTTTGTATGTTGTGCATAGGCTTGTGAGTGCGTATTTGTGTGTGTAGGTGTTTGAGATTATTTTTGAGTGTGAGTGAGTATAAATGTGTGAGTGACTGAAAGGGGGTACATATGTGATATGGCATGTACATATGTTTGTGAGGTGAGTGTGTGACTTCTGTGTTTATAAGTGTGTAAAGGTGTGTGTGACTGTGGGCATCGGTGCATGTGTGTTTGTGTTTTCATGTGTATATGCCTGGGAGTGTATATTCTTGTGTGTGTGTATAGGTGTGAGTCTATCTTTGAGTGAGTATGACTGTGTGAGTCAGAGTTAGAGTGGGTAAATTGAGTGATTGTATGTGTGTATATTTGTGAGTGTGTATTTCTGTGTGTGTGTAGGTGTGTGAGTCTACTTTTGAGTGCGAGTGAGTACGAAGGTGTGAGTGAGTGACAGGTGTGCATAATGTGTGATTGTATGTGCGTATATATGTGAGTGTGTATTTCTGTACGTGTGTAATGTGTGACTGTGTGTTGGCATGTGTGCTTGTGTTTTTACGTGTATATGCTTGTGAGTGTGCCTTTTTGTGTGTGTATAGGTGTGAGTCAATTTTTAAGTAAGTGCGTATGACTGTGTGAGTGAGAGTGAGAGTGGGTACCTATGTGTGATTGTATGTGTGTATACTTGTGAGTGCATATTTCTGCGTGTGTGAGTGTGTAAGTGTGGGTGTTTGTATCTGAGTTTGAGGGAATGTGAGAGAGTGTGTCTGTGTTTGTGTGTGTACGTTTGATAGCATGTGTCGGTGAGTGTGTGTCAGTGACAGTCTGCGTGAGAGTTTTATTCGTGGGAGTTGGCTTCTGTGTTTCAGTACGTATTTCAATGTGTGTGAGTTATGTGTGGGTGTGTGTGACTGATGGGTCTTAGTGGGTTGGCTTATGGGTCAGAGTATGAATTCAAGGGTGTGTGTGTGTTTGTGTGTGTGAGTGTGAAAGCATGTGAATGCGTTTGGTGTGAGGGTGGGTGTGTGAGTGTTGGTGTTCATGGGTTTGTATGGGTGTGCATGAGTGTGTGTTGTCATCTGTGCATGTGGGCATTTGTGTTTGTAGGTGTATATGCTTGTGAGTGGGTATTTGTGTGTGGGTAGGTGTTTGAATCTCTTTTTGAGTGTGAGTGAGTATAAATGTTTGAGTGACAGAAAGGGGGTACATATGTGATATTGTATGTACCTGTTTGTGAGTGTGTATTTTTGTGTGTGTAGAGGTGTGAGTCTATTTTTGAGTAAGGGGGTATGAGTGTGTGAGTCGGAGTAAGAGTGGGGACATAGGTGTGACTGTATGTGCGTATATTTGTGAGTATGTATTTCTGTGTGTGGGTGTGGGTGTGTGAGTCTGTTTTTGAGTGTGAGTGAGTATGAATGTGTGAGTGAATGACGGGGTACATAGGTGTGATTGTACGGGCCTATGTTTGTGAGTCCGTATTTCTGTGTGTGTGGGTGTGTAAGAGGGTGCATAAATGTGTGTTTCAGTGAATGCGAGAGAGCGTATTCCCGTGTGTGTTTGTGTTTCTGTGTGTGTGTGATTGCATGTGGTGTTGAGTGTGTGAGTGTGAGTGACAGAGTCAATGTGAGAATTTTGTTTTTGTGAGTTGGCTTGTGTGTTTGTGTGTGTTTGAAAGTGTATGTGAGCGGTGAGTGTGTGTATTTGTGTGATGTGTCTTAGTGGGTTGGCATGTGTGTCTGAGTATGGATTCAAATGCTTTGGAGGGTGTTTGTGTGTGAGTGCGAGACAGAGTAAATGTGTAAACGTGTAGGTGTATGAGCGTGTGAGTTTTGAATGTGTGTGTAAGTGACTGTGCGGGAGTGTAAATGTGAGTGTGCGAGCGTCTGGAATTTTTTTCTCTGTAGGTGTGCATGTGATTGCAAGGGAGTCATGTGTGGGTGAGTGTGAGTGTGAGTTTTGGGGTGTTGGTGGGTGTATGTGAGTGAATGTGTGACTGCATCTGTGTGTACATGTGTATTTGAACATGAATTTCTTTGTTCATGGGTGCGAGAGTTAGTGTGAATGAGTTAGTGTGTGACATTGTGTTTTGGTGTGGGGAGGTGTGTGAGAATGTGCAGGCGTTTGCAAGTGAGTGTGTCAGTGAGTTTGGGATTGAGTGTGCATTGGTACTTGGGTGCGGGAGTGTGAATGATTGTGTGAGGTTGGTTATTGTGTGCATTGGTGTGAGTGTGTGCGTGTGTGTGTATGTGTGTGAGTGCATGCAGTGGGAGATATGTGGGTGAGTATGAGAGTCAGTGAATGAGTGCATTTGTATGTTACTGTGTTGGCTTGGGTGTATTCACATGTCTGCGTATGCACGTGTGTTTTTTAAGTGTGATTGTGTTTTTCTGTGAGTGTGTGAATGTGAGGGTAGGGGTGTGTGTGTTGTCTCCTGTGTGTGTTCGCATGTGTGTTAGTGTTTGTTTATATCTGTGTGTGTTTCTGTGTTTGTACGTGTCTGATTACATTTGAGTGTGAATTTGTAAATATGTGCCTGAATGAGCGTGTGCATCTATGTTTGTGATTGTGGACGTTTGGGTGTGTGTACGTGTACATATCTGAGTGTGTATGGCTGTGAGTGTTTGTGAATGAGTCAGTGTGTGTGTGTATGGGTGTGTACGTGTGTGTGTGTGAGATGGGAATGGGTGTGCGTTTGTGATGTGTGTCAGTGTGTTGCCTCGGGTTTGAGTATCGATTCAATATTGTGGGTGAGTTTGTGGGTGAGTGTGTGTGTGAGAGAGTGTGAATGTCTGCATGTGTATGTTCATGTGTGTAAGTGTGTGTGAGGGTGAGTGTGTGACTTGTGTGGTTATAAGTGTGTAAGGGTGTGTGTGACTGTGTGTTGGCATCTGTGTATGTGTGTTTGTGTTTTCATGTGTATATGCTTGTGAGTGTGTAATTTTGTGTGTGTATAGGTGCGAGTCCATTTTTGAGTACGTATGAATATGTGAGTGAGAGCGAGAGTAGGTACATATGTGTGATTGTATGTGCGTATAGTGTTGAGTGTGTATTTCTGTGTGTGTGTAGGTGTGTGAGCCTATTTTTGAGTGTGAGTGTTTGTGACTTACTGTGTAAGTGTGTATGTTGGTTTGTGAGTGCTTGTGTCCAAGGGTGTATGTATATGAATGTTTTTGTGTAAGGGTTTTTGTGTGTGCTGGTGTGTGATGTGTACAATACTGTGTTTTGCGTTATGTGTCTGTGTGTTGTGTTTGTGTTTGTACTCGTGCATTTGTGTGTACGTGTAGGTTCATATGTGTGTGAGGGTGAATGTGTGTGTGCTTTTGAGTGTGTGTATGGGTGTGTGCAGGTGTGTTGGAATCTGTGTATGTGTGTGATTATGTTTGTATGTGCATAGGCTTGTGAGTGCGTATTTGTGTGTGTAGGTGTTTGAGATTATTTTTGAGTGTGAGTGAGTATAAATGTGTGAGTGACTGAAAGGGGGTACATATGTGATAAGGCATGTACATATGTTTGTGAGGTGAGTGTGTGACTTCTGTGTTTATAAGTGTGTAAAGTGTGTGTGACTGTTGGCATCGGTGCATGTGTGTTTGTGTTTTCATGTGTATATGCCTGGGAGTGTATATTCTTGTGTGTGTATAGGTGTGAGTCTATCTTTGAGTGAGTGAGTATGACTGTGTGAGTCAGAGTTAGAGTGGGTAAATTGTGTGATTGTATGTGTGTATATTTGTGAGTGTGTATTTCTGTGTGTGTGTAGGTGTGTGAGTCTACTTTTGAGTGTGAGTGAGTACGAAGGTGTGAGTGAGTGACAGGTGTGCATAATGTGTGATTGTATGTGCGTATATATGTGAGTGTGTATTTCTGTACGTGTGTAATGTGTGACTGTGTGTTGGCATGTGTGCTTGTGTTTTTACGTGTATATGCTTGTGAGTGTGCCTTTTTGTGTGTGTATAGGTGTGAGTCTATTTTTAAGTAAGTGCGTATGACTGTGTGAGTGAGAGTGAGAGTGGGTACCTATGTGTGATTGTATGTGTGTATACTTGTGAGTGCATATTTCCGCGTGTGTGAGTGTGTAAGTGTGGGTGTTTGTATCTGAGTTTGAGGGAATGTGAGAGAGTGTGTGTGTTTGTGTGTGTACGTTTGATAGCATGTGTCGGTGAGTGTGTGTCAGTGACAGTCTGCGTGAGAGTTTTATTCGTGGGAGTTGGCTTCTGTGTTTCAGTACGTATTTCAATGTGTGTGAGTTATGTGTGGGTGTGTGTGACTGATGGGTCTTAGTGGGTTGGCTTATGGGTAAGAGTATGAATTCAAGGGTGTGTGTGTGTTTGTGTGTGTGAGTGTGAAAGCATGTGAATGCGTTTGGTGTGAGGGTGGGTGTGTGAGTGTTGGTGTTCATGGGTTTGTATGGGTGTGCATGAGTGTGTGTTGTCATCTGTGCATGTGGGCATTTGTGTTTGTAGGTGTATATGCTTGTGAGTGGGTATTTGTGTGTGTGTAGGTGTTTGAATCTCTTTTTGAGTGTGAGTGAGTATAAATGTTTGAGTGACGGAAAGGGGGTACATATGTGATATTGTATGTACCTGTTTGTGAGTGTGTATTTTTGTGTGTGTAGACGTGTGAGTCTATTTTTGAGTAAGGGGGTATGAGTGTGTGAGTCGGAGTAAGAGTGGGGACATAGGTGTGACTGTATGTGCGTATATTTGTGAGTATGTATTTCTGTGTGTGTGTGTGTGGGTGTGTGAGTCTGTTTTTGAGTGTGAGTGAGTATGAATGTGTGAGTGAATGACGGGGTGCATATGTGTGATTGTATGGGCACATGTTTGTGAGTCTGTATTTCTGTGTGTGTGGGTGTGTAAGAGGGTGTATAAATGTGTGTTTCAGTGAATGCGAGAGAGCGTATTCCCGTGTGTGTTTGTGTTTCTGTGTGTGTGTGATTGCATGTGGTGTTGAGTGTGTGAGTGTGAGTGACAGAGTCAATGTGAGAATTTTGTTTTTGTGAGTTGGCTTGTGTGTCTGTGTGTGTTTGAATGTGTATGTGAGGGGTGAGTGTGTGTATTTGTGTGATGTGTCTTAGTGGGTTGGCATGTGTGTCTGAGTATGGATTCAAATGCTTTGGAGGGTGTTTGTGTGTGAGTGCGAGACAGAGTAAATGTGTAAACGTGTAGGTGTATGAGCGTGTGAGTTTTGAATGTGTGTGTAAGTGACTGTGCGGGAGTGTAAATGTGAGTGTGCGAGCGTCTGGAATTTTTTTCTCTGTAGGTGTGCATGTGATTGCAAGGGAGTCATGTGTGGGTGAGTGTGAGTGTGAGTTTTGGGGTGTTGGTGGGTGTATGTGAGTGAATGTGTGACTGCATCTGTGTGTACATGTGTATTTGAACATGAATTTCTTTGTTCATGGGTGCGAGAGTTAGTGTGAATGAGTTAGTGTGTGACATTGTGTTTTGGTGTGGGGAGGTGTGTGAGAATGTGCAGGCGTTTGCAAGTGAGTGTGTCAGTGAGTTTGGGATTGAGTGGGCGTTGGTGCTTGGGTGCGGGAGTGTGAATGATTGTGTGAGGTTGGTTCTTGTGTGCGTTGGTGTGAGTGTGTGCGTGTGTGTGTGTATGTGTTTGAGTGCATGCAGTGGGAGATATGTGGGTGAGTATGAGAGTCAGTGAATGAGTGCATTTGTATGTTACTGTGTTGGCTTGGGTGTATTCACGTCTGCGTATGCACGTGTGTTTTTTAAGTGTGATTGTGTTTTTCTGTGAGTGTGTGAATGTGAGGGTAGGGGTGTGTGTGTTGTCTCCTGTGTGTGTTCACATGTGTGTTAGTGTTTGTTTATATCTGTGTGTGTTTCTGTGTTTGTACGTGTCTGATTACATTTGAGTGTGAATTTGTAAATATGTGCATGAATGAGCGTGTGCATCTATGTTTGTGATTGTGGACGTTTGGGTGTGTGTACGTGTACATATCTGAGTGTGTATGGCAGTGAGTGTTTGTGAATGAGTCAGTGTGTGTGTGTATGGGTGTGTACGTGTGTGTGTGTGAGATGGGAACGGGTGTGCGTTTGTGATGTGTGTCAGTGTGTTGCCTCGGGTTTGAGTATCGATTCAATATTGTGGGTGAGTTTGTGGGTGAGTGTGTGTGTGAGAGAGTGTGAATGTCTGCATGTGTATGTTCATATGTGTGTAAGTGTGTGTGAGGGTGAGTGTGTGACTTGTGTGGTTATAAGTGTGTAAGGGTGTGTGTGACTGTGTGTTGGCATCTGTGTATGTGTGTTTGTGTTTTCATGTGTATATGCTTGTGAGTGTGTAATTTTGTGTGTGTATAGGTGCGAGTCCATTTTTGAGTACGTATGAATATGTGAGTGAGAGCGAGAGTAGGTACATATGTGTGATTGTATGTGCGTATAGTGTTGAGTGTGTATTTCTGTGTGTGTGTAGGTGTGTGAGCCTATTTTTGAGTGTGAGTGTTTGTGACTTACTGTGTAAGTGTGTATGTTGGTGTGTGAGTGCTTGTGTCCAAGGGTGTATGTATATGAATGTTTTTGTGTAAGGGTTTTTGTGTGTGCTGGTGTGTGATGTGTACAATAGTGTGTTTTGCGTTATGTGTCTGTGTGTTGTGTTTGTGTTTGTACTCGTGCATTTGTGTGTACGTGTAGGTTCATATGTGTGTGAGGGTGAATGTGTGTGTGCTTTTGAGTGTGTGTATGGGTGTGTGCAGGTGTGTTGGCATCTGTGTATGTGTGTGATTATGTTTGTATGTGCATAGGCTTGTGAGTGCGTATTTGTGTGTGTAGGTGTTTGAGATGATTTTTGAGTGTGAGTGAGTATAAATGTGTGAGTGACTGAAAGGGGGTACATATGTGATATGGCATGTACATATGTTTGTGAGGTGAGTGTGTGACTTCTGTGTTTATAAGTGTGTAAAGTGTGTGTGACTGTTGGCATCGGTGCATGTGTGTTTGTGTTTTCATGTGTATATGCCTGGGAGTGTATATTCTTGTGTGTGTATAGGTGTGAGTCTATCTTTGAGTGAGTGAGTATGACTGTGTGAGTCAGAGTTAGAGTGGGTAAATTGTGTGATTGTATGTGTGTATATTTGTGAGTGTGTATTTCTGTGTGTGTGTAGGTGTGTGAGTCTACTTTTGAGTGCGAGTGAGTACGAAGGTGTGAGTGAGTGACAGGTGTGCATAATGTGTGATTGTATGTGCGTATATATGTGAGTGTGTATTTCTGTACGTGTGTAATGTGTGACTGTGTGTTGGCATGTGTGCTTGTGTTTTGACGTGTATATGCTTGTGAGTGTGCCTTTTTGTGTGTGTATAGGTGTGAGTCAATTTTTAAGTAAGTGCGTATGACTGTGTGAGTGAGAGTGAGAGTGGGTACCTATGTGTGATTGTATGTGTGTATACTTGTGAGTGCATATTTCTGCGTGTGTGAGTGTGTAAGTGTGGGTGTTTGTATCTGAGTTTGAGGGAATGTGAGAGAGTGTGTCTGTGTTTGTGTGTGTACGTTTGATAGCATGTGTCGGTGAGTGTGTGTCAGTGACAGTCTGCGTGAGAGTTTTATTCGTGGGAGTTGGCTTCTGTGTTTCAGTACGTATTTCAATGTGTGTGAGTTATGTGTGGGTGTGTGTGACTGATGGGTCTTAGTGGGTTGGCTTATGGGTCAGAGTATGAATTCAAGGGTGTGTGTGTGTTTGTGTGTGTGAGTGTGAAAGCATGTGAATGCGTTTGGTGTGAGGGTGTGTGTGTGAGTGTTGGTGTTCATGGGTTTGTATGGGTGTGCATGAGTGTGTGTTGTCATCTGTGCATGTGGGCATTTGTGTTTGTAGGTGTATATGCTTGTGAGTGGGTATTTGTGTGTGTGTAGGTGTTTGAATCTCTTTTTGAGTGTGAGTGAGTATAAATGTTTGAGTGACGGAAAGGGGGTACATATGTGATATTGTATGTACCTGTTTGTGAATGTGTATTTTTGTGTGTGTAGAGGTGTGAGTCTATTTTTGAGTAAGGGGGTATGAGTGTGTGAGTCGGAGTAAGAGTGGGGACATAGGTGTGACTGTATGTGCGTATATTTGTGAGTATGTATTTCTGTGTGTGGGTGTGGGTGTGTGAGTCTGTTTTTGAGTGTGAGTGAGTATGAATGTGTGAGTGAATGACGGGGTGCATATGTGTGATTGTATGGGCACATGTTTGTGAGTCTGTATTTCTGTGTGTGTGGGTGTGTAAGAGGGTGTATAAATGTGTGTTTCAGTGAATGCGAGAGAGCGTATTCCCGTGTGTGTTTGTGTTTCTGTGTGTGTGTGATTGCATGTGGTGTTGAGTGTGTGAGTGTGAGTGACAGAGTCAATGTGAGAATTTTGTTTTTGTGAGTTGGCTTGTGTGTCTGTGTGTGTTTGAATGTGTATGTGAGGGGTGAGTGTGTGTATTTGTGTGATGTGTCTTAGTGGGTTGGCATGTGTGTCTGAGTATGGATTCAAATGCTTTGGAGGGTGTTTGTGTGTGAGTGCGAGACAGAGTAAATGTGTAAACGTGTAGGTGTATGAGCGTGTGAGTTTTGAATGTGTGTGTAAGTGACTGTGCGGGAGTGTAAATGTGAGTGTGCGAGCGTCTGGAATTTTTTTCTCTGTAGGTGTGCATGTGATTGCAAGGGAGTCATGTGTGGGTGAGTGTGAGTGTGAGTTTTGGGGTGTTGGTGGGTGTATGTGAGTGAATGTGTGACTGCATCTGTGTGTACATGTGTATTTGAACATGAATTTCTTTGTTCATGGGTGCGAGAGTTAGTGTGAATGAGTTAGTGTGTGACATTGTGTTTTGGTGTGGGGAGGTGTGTGAGAATGTGCAGGCGTTTGCAAGTGAGTGTGTCAGTGAGTTTGGGATTGAGTGTGCGTTGGTGCTTGGGTGCGGGAGTGTGAATGATTGTGTGAGGTTGGTTCTTGTGTGCGTTGGTGTGAGTGTGTGCGTGTGTGTGTGTATGTGTGTGAGTGCATGCAGTGGGAGATATGTGGGTGAGTATGAGAGTCAGTGAATGAGTGCATTTGTATGTTACTGTGTTGGCTTGGGTGTATTCACATGTCTGCGTATGCACGTGTGTTTTTTAAGTGTGATTGTGTTTTTCTGTGAGTGTGTGAATGTGAGGGTAGGGGTGTGTGTGTTGTCTCCTGTGTGTGTTCACATGTGTGTTAGTGTTTGTTTATATCTGTGTGTGTTTCTGTGTTTGTACGTGTCTGATTACATTTGAGTGTGAATTTGTAAATATGTGCATGAATGAGCGTGTGCATCTATGTTTGTGATTGTGGACGTTTGGGTGTGTGTACGTGTACATATCTGAGTGTGTATGGCAGTGAGTGTTTGTGAATGAGTCAGTGTGTGTGTGTATGGGTGTGTACGTGTGTGTGTGTGAGATGGGAACGGGTGTGCGTTTGTGATGTGTGTCAGTGTGTTGCCTCGGGTTTGAGTATCGATTCAATATTGTGGGTGAGTTTGTGGGTGAGTGTGTGTGTGAGAGAGTGTGAATGTCTGCATGTGTATGTTCATATGTGTGTAAGTGTGTGTGAGGGTGAGTGTGTGACTTGTGTGGTTATAAGTGTGTAAGGGTGTGTGTGACTGTGTGTTGGCATCTGTGTATGTGTGTTTGTGTTTTCATGTGTATATGCTTGTGAGTGTGTAATTTTGTGTGTGTATAGGTGCGAGTCCATTTTTGAGTACGTATGAATATGTGAGTGAGAGCGAGAGTAGGTACATATGTGTGATTGTATGTGCGTATAGTGTTGAGTGTGTATTTCTGTGTGTGTGTAGGTGTGTGAGCCTATTTTTGAGTGTGTGTTTGTGACTTACTGTGTAAGTGTGTATGTTGGTGTGTGAGTGCTTGTGTCCAAGGGTGTATGTATATGACTGTTTTTGTGTAAGGGTTTTTGTGTGTGCTGGTGTGTGATGTGTACAATACTGTGTTTTGCGTTATGTGTCTGTGTGTTGTGTTTGTGTTTGTACTCGTGCATTTGTGTGTACGTGTAGGTTCATATGTGTGTGAGGGTGAATGTGTGTGTGCTTTTGAGTGTGTGTATGGGTGTGTGCAGGTGTGTTGGAATCTGTGTATGTGTGTGATTATGTTTGTATGTGCATAGGCTTGTGAGTGCGTATTTGTGTGTGTAGGTGTTTGAGATTATTTTTGAGTGTGAGTGAGTATAAATGTGTGAGTGACTGAAAGGGGGTACATATGTGATATGGCATGTACATATGTTTGTGAGGTGAGTGTGTGACTTCTGTGTTTATAAGTGTGTAAAGTGTGTGTGACTGTTGGCATCGGTGCATGTGTGTTTGTGTTTTCATGTGTATATGCCTGGGAGTGTATATTCTTGTGTGTGTATAGGTGTGAGTCTATCTTTGAGTGAGTGAGTATGACTGTGTGAGTCAGAGTTAGAGTGGGTAAATTGTGTGATTGTATGTGTGTATATTTGTGAGTGTGTATTTCTGTGTGTGTGTAGGTGTGTGAGTCTACTTTTGAGTGCGAGTGAGTACGAAGGTGTGAGTGAGTGACAGGTGTGCATAATGTGTGATTGTATGTGCGTATATATGTGAGTGTGTATTTCTGTACGTGTGTAATGTGTGACTGTGTGTTGGCATGTGTGCTTGTGTTTTTACGTGTATATGCTTGTGAGTGTGCCTTTTTGTGTGTGTATAGGTGTGAGTCAATTTTTAAGTAAGTGCGTATGACTGTGTGAGTGAGAGTGAGAGTGGGTACCTATGTGTGATTGTATGTGTGTATACTTGTGAGTGCATATTTCTGCGTGTGTGAGTGTGTAAGTGTGGGTGTTTGTATCTGAGTTTGAGGGAATGTGAGAGAGTGTGTCTGTGTTTGTGTGTGTACGTTTGATAGCATGTGTCGGTGAGTGTGTGTCAGTGACAGTCTGCGTGAGAGTTTTATTCGTGGGAGTTGGCTTCTGTGTTTCAGTACGTATTTCAATGTGTGTGAGTTATGTGTGGGTGTGTGTGACTGATGGGTCTTAGTGGGTTGGCTTATGGGTCAGAGTATGAATTCAAGGGTGTGTGTGTGTTTGTGTGTGTGAGTGTGAAAGCATGTGAATGCGTTTGGTGTGAGGGTGGGTGTGTGAGTGTTGGTGTTCATGGGTTTGTATGGGTGTGCATGAGTGTGTGTTGTCATCTGTGCATGTGGGCATTTGTGTTTGTAGGTGTATATGCTTGTGAGTGGGTATTTGTGTGTGGGTAGGTGTTTGAATCTCTTTTTGAGTGTGAGTGAGTATAAATGTTTGAGTGACGGAAAGGGGGTACATATGTGATATTGTATGTACCTGTTTGTGAGTGTGTATTTTTGTGTGTGTAGAGGTGTGAGTCTATTTTTGAGTAAGGGGGTATGAGTGTGTGAGTCGGAGTAAGAGTGGGGACATAGGTGTGACTGTATGTGCGTATATTTGTGAGTATGTATTTCTGTGTGTGGGTGTGGGTGTGTGAGTCTGTTTTTGAGTGTGAGTGAGTATGAATGTGTGAGTGAATGACGGGGTACATAGGTGTGATTGTACGGGCCTATGTTTGTGAGTCCGTATTTCTGTGTGTGTGGGTGTGTAAGAGGGTGCATAAATGTGTGTTTCAGTGAATGCGAGAGAGCGTATTCCCGTGTGTGTTTGTGTTTCTGTGTGTGTGTGATTGCATGTGGTGTTGAGTGTGTGAGTGTGAGTGACAGAGTCAATGTGAGAATTTTGTTTTTGTGAGTTGGCTTGTGTGTTTGTGTGTGTTTGAAAGTGTATGTGAGCGGTGAGTGTGTGTATTTGTGTGATGTGTCTTAGTGGGTTGGCATGTGTGTCTGAGTATGGATTCAAATGCTTTGGAGGGTGTTTGTGTGTGAGTGCGAGACAGAGTAAATGTGTAAACGTGTAGGTGTATGAGCGTGTGAGTTTTGAATGTGTGTGTAAGTGACTGTGCGGGAGTGTAAATGTGAGTGTGCGAGCGTCTGGAATTTTTTCTCTGTAGGTGTGCATGTGATTGCAAGGGAGTCTTGTGTGGGTGAGTGTGAGTTTTGGGGTGTTGGTGGGTGTATGTGAGTGAATGTGTGACTGCATCTGTGTGTACATGTGTATTTGAACATGAATTTCTTTGTTCATGGGTGCGAGAGTTAGTGTGAATGAGTTAGTGTGTGACATTGTGTTTTGGTGTGGGGAGGTGTGTGAGAATGTGCAGGCGTTTGCAAGTGAGTGTGTCAGTGAGTTTGGGATTGAGTGTGCATTGGTACTTGGGTGCGGGAGTGTGAATGATTGTGTGAGGTTGGTTATTGTGTGCATTGGTGTGAGTGTGTGCGTGTGTGTGTATGTGTGTGAGTGCATGCAGTGGGAGATATGTGGGTGAGTATGAGAGTCAGTGAATGAGTGCATTTGTATGTTACTGTGTTGGCTTGGGTGTATTCACATGTCTGCGTATGCACGTGTGTTTTTTAAGTGTGATTGTGTTTTTCTGTGAGTGTGTGAATGTGAGGGTAGGGGTGTGTGTGTTGTCTCCTGTGTGTGTTCGCATGTGTGTTAGTGTTTGTTTATATCTGTGTGTGTTTCTGTGTTTGTACGTGTCTGATTACATTTGAGTGTGAATTTGTAAATATGTGCCTGAATGAGCGTGTGCATCTATGTTTGTGATTGTGGACGTTTGGGTGTGTGTACGTGTACATATCTGAGTGTGTATGGCTGTGAGTGTTTGTGAATGAGTCAGTGTGTGTGTGTATGGGTGTGTACGTGTGTGTGTGTGAGATGGGAACGGGTGTGCGTTTGTGATGTGTGTCAGTGTGTTGCCTCGGGTTTGAGTATCGATTCAATATTGTGGGTGAGTTTGTGGGTGAGTGTGTGTGTGAGAGAGTGTGAATGTCTGCATGTGTATGTTCATGTGTGTAAGTGTGTGTGAGGGTGAGTGTGTGACTTGTGTGGTTATAAGTGTGTAAGGGTGTGTGTGACTGTGTGTTGGCATCTGTGTATGTGTGTTTGTGTTTTCATGTGTATATGCTTGTGAGTATGTAATTTTGTGTGTGTATAGGTGCGAGTCCATTTTTGAGTACGTATGAATATGTGAGTGAGAGCGAGAGTAGGTACATATGTGTGATTGTATGTGCGTATAGTGTTGAGTGTGTATTTCTGTGTGTGTGTAGGTGTGTGAGCCTATTTTTGAGTGTGAGTGTTTGTGACTTACTGTGTAAGTGTGTATGTTGGTGTGTGAGTGCTTGTGTCCAAGGGTGTATGTATATGAATGTTTTTGTGTAAGGGTTTTTGTGTGTGCTGGTGTGTGATGTGTACAATACTGTGTTTTGCGTTATGTGTCTGTGTGTTGTGTTTGTGTTTGTACTCGTGCATTTGTGTGTACGTGTAGGTTCATATGTGTGTGAGGGTGAATGTGTGTGTGCTTTTGAGTGTGTGTATGGGTGTGTGCAGGTGTGTTGGCATCTGTGTATGTGTGTGATTATGTTTGTATGTGCATAGGCTTGTGAGTGCGTATTTGTGTGTGTAGGTGTTTGAGATTATTTTTGAGTGTGAGTGAGTATAAATGTGTGAGTGACTGAAAGGGGGTACATATGTGATAAGGCATGTACATATGTTTGTGAGGTGAGTGTGTGACTTCTGTGTTTATAAGTGTGTAAAGTGTGTGTGACTGTTGGCATCGGTGCATGTGTGTTTGTGTTTTCATGTGTATATGCCTGGGAGTGTATATTCTTGTGTGTGTATAGGTGTGAGTCTATCTTTGAGTGAGTGAGTATGACTGTGTGAGTCAGAGTTAGAGTGGGTAAATTGTGTGATTGTATGTGTGTATATTTGTGAGTGTGTATTTCTGTGTGTGTGTAGGTGTGTGAGTCTACTTTTGAGTGCGAGTGAGTACGAAGGTGTGAGTGAGTGACAGGTGTGCATAATGTGTGATTGTATGTGCGTATATATGTGAGTGTGTATTTCTGTACGTGTGTAATGTGTGACTGTGTGTTGGCATGTGTGCTTGTGTTTTGACGTGTATATGCTTGTGAGTGTGCCTTTTTGTGTGTGTATAGGTGTGAGTCTATTTTTAAGTAAGTGCGTATGACTGTGTGAGTGAGAGTGAGAGTGGGTACCTATGTGTGATTGTATGTGTGTATACTTGTGAGTGCATATTTCCGCGTGTGTGAGTGTGTAAGTGTGGGTGTTTGTATCTGAGTTTGAGGGAATGTGAGAGAGTGTGTCTGTGTTTGTGTGTGTACGTTTGATAGCATGTGTCGGTGAGTGTGTGTCAGTGACAGTCTGCATGAGAGTTTTATTCGTGGGAGTTGGCTTCTGTGTTTCAGTACGTATTTCAATGTGTGTGAGTTATGTGTGGGTGTGTGTGACTGATGGGTCTTAGTGGGTTGGCTTATGGGTCAGAGTATGAATTCAAGGGTGTGTGTGTGTTTGTGTGTGTGAGTGTGAAAGCATGTGAATGCGTTTGGTGTGAGGGTGGGTGTGTGAGTGTTGGTGTTCATGGGTTTGTATGGGTGTGCATGAGTGTGTGTTGTCATCTGTGCATGTGGGCATTTGTGTTTGTAGGTGTATATGCTTGTGAGTGGGTATTTGTGTGTGTGTAGGTGTTTGAATCTCTTTTTGAGTGTGAGTGAGTATAAATGTTTGAGTGACGGAAAGGGGGTACATATGTGATATTGTATGTACCTGTTTGTGAATGTGTATTTTTGTGTGTGTAGAGGTGTGAGTCTATTTTTGAGTAAGGGGGTATGAGTGTGTGAGTCGGAGTAAGAGTGGGGACATAGGTGTGACTGTATGTGCGTATATTTGTGAGTATGTATTTCTGTGTGTGGGTGTGGGTGTGTGAGTCTGTTTTTGAGTGTGAGTGAGTATGAATGTGTGAGTGAATGACGGGGTGCATATGTGTGATTGTATGGGCACATGTTTGTGAGTCTGTATTTCTGTGTGTGTGGGTGTGTAAGAGGGTGTATAAATGTGTGTTTCAGTGAATGCGAGAGAGCGTATTCCCGTGTGTGTTTGTGTTTCTGTGTGTGTGTGATTGCATGTGGTGTTGAGTGTGTGAGTGTGAGTGACAGAGTCAATGTGAGAATTTTGTTTTTGTGAGTTGGCTTGTGTGTCTGTGTGTGTTTGAATGTGTATGTGAGGGGTGAGTGTGTGTATTTGTGTGATGT
This sequence comes from Castor canadensis, assembly GCF_047511655.1. Taxonomy (NCBI): domain Eukaryota; kingdom Metazoa; phylum Chordata; class Mammalia; order Rodentia; family Castoridae; genus Castor; species Castor canadensis. Next base: position 83,144,480 of record NC_133386.1, on the reverse strand, counting down.
GTCTTAGTGGGTTGGCATGTGTGTCTGAGTATGGATTCAAATGCTTTGGAGGGTGTTTGTGTGTGAGTGCGAGACAGAGTAAATGTGTAAACGTGTAGGTGTATGAGCGTGTGAGTTTTGAATGTGTGTGTAAGTGACTGTGCGGGAGTGTAAATGTGAGTGTGCGAGCGTCTGTAATTTTTTTCTCTGTAGGTGTGCATGTGATTGCAAGGGAGTCATGTGTGGGTGAGTGTGAGTGTGAGTTTTGGGGTGTTGGTGGGTGTATGTGAGTGAATGTGTGACTGCATCTGTGTGTACATGTGTATTTGAACATGAATTTCTTTGTTCATGGGTGCGAGAGTTAGTGTGAATGAGTTAGTGTGTGACATTGTGTTTTGGTGTGGGGAGGTGTGTGAGAATGTGCAGGCGTTTGCAAGTGAGTGTGTCAGTGAGTTTGGGATTGAGTGGGCGTTGGTGCTTGGGTGCGGGAGTGTGAATGATTGTGTGAGGTTGGTTCTTGTGTGCGTTGGTGTGAGTGTGTGCGTGTGTGTGTGTATGTGTGTGAGTGCATGCAGTGGGAGATATGTGGGTGAGTATGAGAGTCAGTGAATGAGTGCATTTGTATGTTACTGTGTTGGCTTGGGTGTATTCACATGTCTGCGTATGCACGTGTGTTTTTTAAGTGTGATTGTGTTTTTCTGTGAGTGTGTGAATGTGAGGGTAGGGGTGTGTGTGTTGTCTCCTGTGTGTGTTCACATGTGTGTTAGTGTTTGTTTATATCTGTGTGTGTTTCTGTGTTTGTACGTGTCTGATTACATTTGAGTGTGAATTTGTAAATATGTGCATGAATGAGCGTGTGCATCTATGTTTGTGATTGTGGACGTTTGGGTGTGTGTACGTGTACATATCTGAGTGTGTATGGCAGTGAGTGTTTGTGAATGAGTCAGTGTGTGTGTGTATGGGTGTGTACGTGTGTGTGTGTGAGATGGGAACGGGTGTGCGTTTGTGATGTGTGTCAGTGTGTTGCCTCGGGTTTGAGTATCGATTCAATATTGTGGGTGAGTTTGTGGGTGAGTGTGTGTGTGAGAGAGTGTGAATGTCTGCATGTGTATGTTCATATGTGTGTAAGTGTGTGTGAGGGTGAGTGTGTGACTTGTGTGGTTATAAGTGTGTAAGGGTGTGTGTGACTGTGTGTTGGCATCTGTGTATGTGTGTTTGTGTTTTCATGTGTATATGCTTGTGAGTGTGTAATTTTGTGTGTGTATAGGTGCGAGTCCATTTTTGAGTACGTATGAATATGTGAGTGAGAGCGAGAGTAGGTACATATGTGTGATTGTATGTGCGTATAGTGTTGAGTGTGTATTTCTGTGTGTGTGTAGGTGTGTGAGCCTATTTTTGAGTGTGTGTTTGTGACTTACTGTGTAAGTGTGTATGTTGGTGTGTGAGTGCTTGTGTCCAAGGGTGTATGTATGTGACTGTTTTTGTGTAAGGGTTTTTGTGTGTGCTGGTGTGTGATGTGTACAATACTGTGTTTTGCGTTATGTGTCTGTGTGTTGTGTTTGTGTTTGTACTCGTGCATTTGTGTGTACGTGTAGGTTCATATGTGTGTGAGGGTGAATGTGTGTGTGCTTTTGAGTGTGTGTATGGGTGTGTGCAGGTGTGTTGGAATCTGTGTATGTGTGTGATTATGTTTGTATGTGCATAGGCTTGTGAGTGCGTATTTGTGTGTGTAGGTGTTTGAGATTATTTTTGAGTGTGAGTGAGTATAAATGTGTGAGTGACTGAAAGGGGGTACATATGTGATATGGCATGTACATATGTTTGTGAGGTGAGTGTGTGACTTCTGTGTTTATAAGTGTGTAAAGTGTGTGTGACTGTTGGCATCGGTGCATGTGTGTTTGTGTTTTCATGTGTATATGCCTGGGAGTGTATATTCTTGTGTGTGTATAGGTGTGAGTCTATCTTTGAGTGAGTGAGTATGACTGTGTGAGTCAGAGTTAGAGTGGGTAAATTGTGTGATTGTATGTGTGTATATTTGTGAGTGTGTATTTCTGTGTGTGTGTAGGTGTGTGAGTCTACTTTTGAGTGCGAGTGAGTACGAAGGTGTGAGTGAGTGACAGGTGTGCATAATGTGTGATTGTATGTGCGTATATATGTGAGTGTGTATTTCTGTACGTGTGTAATGTGTGACTGTGTGTTGGCATGTGTGCTTGTGTTTTTACGTGTATATGCTTGTGAGTGTGCCTTTTTGTGTGTGTATAGGTGTGAGTCAATTTTTAAGTAAGTGCGTATGACTGTGTGAGTGAGAGTGAGAGTGGGTACCTATGTGTGATTGTATGTGTGTATACTTGTGAGTGCATATTTCTGCGTGTGTGAGTGTGTAAGTGTGGGTGTTTGTATCTGAGTTTGAGGGAATGTGAGAGAGTGTGTCTGTGTTTGTGTGTGTACGTTTGATAGCATGTGTCGGTGAGTGTGTGTCAGTGACAGTCTGCGTGAGAGTTTTATTCGTGGGAGTTGGCTTCTGTGTTTCAGTACGTATTTCAATGTGTGTGAGTTATGTGTGGGTGTGTGTGACTGATGGGTCTTAGTGGGTTGGCTTATGGGTCAGAGTATGAATTCAAGGGTGTGTGTGTGTTTGTGTGTGTGAGTGTGAAAGCATGTGAATGCGTTTGGTGTGAGGGTGGGTGTGTGAGTGTTGGTGTTCATGGGTTTGTATGGGTGTGCATGAGTGTGTGTTGTCATCTGTGCATGTGGGCATTTGTGTTTGTAGGTGTATATGCTTGTGAGTGGGTATTTGTGTGTGGGTAGGTGTTTGAATCTCTTTTTGAGTGTGAGTGAGTATAAATGTTTGAGTGACGGAAAGGGGGTACATATGTGATATTGTATGTACCTGTTTGTGAGTGTGTATTTTTGTGTGTGTAGAGGTGTGAGTCTATTTTTGAGTAAGGGGGTATGAGTGTGTGAGTCGGAGTAAGAGTGGGGACATAGGTGTGACTGTATGTGCGTATATTTGTGAGTATGTATTTCTGTGTGTGGGTGTGGGTGTGTGAGTCTGTTTTTGAGTGTGAGTGAGTATGAATGTGTGAGTGAATGACGGGGTGCATATGTGTGATTGTATGGGCACATGTTTGTGAGTCTGTATTTCTGTGTGTGTGGGTGTGTAAGAGGGTGTATAAATGTGTGTTTCAGTGAATGCGAGAGAGCGTATTCCCGTGTGTGTTTGTGTTTCTGTGTGTGTGTGATTGCATGTGGTGTTGAGTGTGTGAGTGTGAGTGACAGAGTCAATGTGAGAATTTTGTTTTTGTGAGTTGGCTTGTGTGTCTGTGTGTGTTTGAATGTGTATGTGAGGGGTGAGTGTGTGTATTTGTGTGATGTGTCTTAGTGGGTTGGCATGTGTGTCTGAGTATGGATTCAAATGCTTTGGAGGGTGTTTGTGTGTGAGTGCGAGACAGAGTAAATGTGTAAACGTGTAGGTGTATGAGCGTGTGAGTTTTGAATGTGTGTGTAAGTGACTGTGCGGGAGTGTAAATGTGAGTGTGCGAGCGTCTGTAATTTTTTTCTCTGTAGGTGTGCATGTGATTGCAAGGGAGTCATGTGTGGGTGAGTGTGAGTGTGAGTTTTGGGGTGTTGGTGGGTGTATGTGAGTGAATGTGTGACTGCATCTGTGTGTACATGTGTATTTGAACATGAATTTCTTTGTTCATGGGTGCGAGAGTTAGTGTGAATGAGTTAGTGTGTGACATTGTGTTTTGGTGTGGGGAGGTGTGTGAGAATGTGCAGGCGTTTGCAAGTGAGTGTGTCAGTGAGTTTGGGATTGAGTGGGCGTTGGTGCTTGGGTGCGGGAGTGTGAATGATTGTGTGAGGTTGGTTCTTGTGTGCGTTGGTGTGAGTGTGTGCGTGTGTGTGTGTATGTGTGTGAGTGCATGCAGTGGGAGATATGTGGGTGAGTATGAGAGTCAGTGAATGAGTGCATTTGTATGTTACTGTGTTGGCTTGGGTGTATTCACATGTCTGCGTATGCACGTGTGTTTTTTAAGTGTGATTGTGTTTTTCTGTGAGTGTGTGAATGTGAGGGTAGGGGTGTGTGTGTTGTCTCCTGTGTGTGTTCACATGTGTGTTAGTGTTTGTTTATATCTGTGTGTGTTTCTGTGTTTGTACGTGTCTGATTACATTTGAGTGTGAATTTGTAAATATGTGCATGAATGAGCGTGTGCATCTATGTTTGTGATTGTGGACGTTTGGGTGTGTGTACGTGTACATATCTGAGTGTGTATGGCTGTGAGTGTTTGTGAATGAGTCAGTGTGTGTGTGTATGGGTGTGTACGTGTGTGTGTGTGAGATGGGAACGGGTGTGCGTTTGTGATGTGTGTCAGTGTGTTGCCTCGGGTTTGAGTATCGATTCAATATTGTGGGTGATTTTGTGGGTGAGTGTGTGTGTGAGAGAGTGTGAATGTCTGCATGTGTATGTTCATATGTGTGTAAGTGTGTGTGAGGGTGAGTGTGTGACTTGTGTGGTTATAAGTGTGTAAGGGTGTGTGTGACTGTGTGTTGGCATCTGTGTATGTGTGTTTGTGTTTTCATGTGTATATGCTTGTGAGTGTGTAATTTTGTGTGTGTATAGGTGCGAGTCCATTTTTGAGTACGTATGAATATGTGAGTGAGAGCGAGAGTAGGTACATATGTGTGATTGTATGTGCGTATAGTGTTGAGTGTGTATTTCTGTGTGTGTGTAGGTGTGTGAGCCTATTTTTGAGTGTGTGTTTGTGACTTACTGTGTAAGTGTGTATGTTGGTGTGTGAGTGCTTGTGTCCAAGGGTGTATGTATATGAATGTTTTTGTGTAAGGGTTTTTGTGTGTGCTGGTGTGTGATGTGTACAATACTGTGTTTTGCGTTATGTGTCTGTGTGTTGTGTTTGTGTTTGTACTCGTGCATTTGTGTGTACGTGTAGGTTCATATGTGTGTGAGGGTGAATGTGTGTGTGCTTTTGAGTGTGTGTATGGGTGTGTGCAGGTGTGTTGGCATCTGTGTATGTGTGTGATTATGTTTGTATGTGCATAGGCTTGTGAGTGCGTATTTGTGTGTGTAGGTGTTTGAGATTATTTTTGAGTGTGAGTGAGTATAAATGTGTGAGTGACTGAAAGGGGGTACATATGTGATATGGCATGTACATATGTTTGTGAGGTGAGTGTGTGACTTCTGTGTTTATAAGTGTGTAAAGTGTGTGTGACTGTTGGCATCGGTGCATGTGTGTTTGTGTTTTCATGTGTATATGCCTGGGAGTGTATATTCTTGTGTGTGTATAGGTGTGAGTCTATCTTTGAGTGAGTGAGTATGACTGTGTGAGTCAGAGTTAGAGTGGGTAAATTGTGTGATTGTATGTGTGTATATTTGTGAGTGTGTATTTCTGTGTGTGTGTAGGTGTGTGAGTCTACTTTTGAGTGCGAGTGAGTACGAAGGTGTGAGTGAGTGACAGGTGTGCATAATGTGTGATTGTATGTGCGTATATATGTGAGTGTGTATTTCTGTACGTGTGTAATGTGTGACTGTGTGTTGGCATGTGTGCTTGTGTTTTTACGTGTATATGCTTGTGAGTGTGCCTTTTTGTGTGTGTATAGGTGTGAGTCAATTTTTAAGTAAGTGCGTATGACTGTGTGAGTGAGAGTGAGAGTGGGTACCTATGTGTGATTGTATGTGTGTATACTTGTGAGTGCATATTTCTGCGTGTGTGAGTGTGTAAGTGTGGGTGTTTGTATCTGAGTTTGAGGGAATGTGAGAGAGTGTGTCTGTGTTTGTGTGTGTACGTTTGATAGCATGTGTCGGTGAGTGTGTGTCAGTGACAGTCTGCGTGAGAGTTTTATTCGTGGGAGTTGGCTTCTGTGTTTCAGTACGTATTTCAATGTGTGTGAGTTATGTGTGGGTGTGTGTGACTGATGGGTCTTAGTGGGTTGGCTTATGGGTCAGAGTATGAATTCAAGGGTGTGTGTGTGTTTGTGTGTGTGAGTGTGAAAGCATGTGAATGCGTTTGGTGTGAGGGTGGGTGTGTGAGTGTTGGTGTTCATGGGTTTGTATGGGTGTGCATGAGTGTGTGTTGTCATCTGTGCATGTGGGCATTTGTGTTTGTAGGTGTATATGCTTGTGAGTGGGTATTTGTGTGTGGGTAGGTGTTTGAATCTCTTTTTGAGTGTGAGTGAGTATAAATGTTTGAGTGACAGAAAGGGGGTACATATGTGATATTGTATGTACCTGTTTGTGAGTGTGTATTTTTGTGTGTGTAGAGGTGTGAGTCTATTTTTGAGTAAGGGGGTATGAGTGTGTGAGTCGGAGTAAGAGTGGGGACATAGGTGTGACTGTATGTGCGTATATTTGTGAGTATGTATTTCTGTGTGTGGGTGTGGGTGTGTGAGTCTGTTTTTGAGTGTGAGTGAGTATGAATGTGTGAGTGAATGACGGGGTACATAGGTGTGATTGTACGGGCCTATGTTTGTGAGTCCGTATTTCTGTGTGTGTGGGTGTGTAAGAGGGTGCATAAATGTGTGTTTCAGTGAATGCGAGAGAGCGTATTCCCGTGTGTGTTTGTGTTTCTGTGTGTGTGTGATTGCATGTGGTGTTGAGTGTGTGAGTGTGAGTGACAGAGTCAATGTGAGAATTTTGTTTTTGTGAGTTGGCTTGTGTGTTTGTGTGTGTTTGAAAGTGTATGTGAGCGGTGAGTGTGTGTATTTGTGTGATGTGTCTTAGTGGGTTGGCATGTGTGTCTGAGTATGGATTCAAATGCTTTGGAGGGTGTTTGTGTGTGAGTGCGAGACAGAGTAAATGTGTAAACGTGTAGGTGTATGAGCGTGTGAGTTTTGAATGTGTGTGTAAGTGACTGTGCGGGAGTGTAAATGTGAGTGTGCGAGCGTCTGGAATTTTTTTCTCTGTAGGTGTGCATGTGATTGCAAGGGAGTCATGTGTGGGTGAGTGTGAGTGTGAGTTTTGGGGTGTTGGTGGGTGTATGTGAGTGAATGTGTGACTGCATCTGTGTGTACATGTGTATTTGAACATGAATTTCTTTGTTCATGGGTGCGAGAGTTAGTGTGAATGAGTTAGTGTGTGACATTGTGTTTTGGTGTGGGGAGGTGTGTGAGAATGTGCAGGCGTTTGCAAGTGAGTGTGTCAGTGAGTTTGGGATTGAGTGTGCGTTGGTACTTGGGTGCGGGAGTGTGAATGATTGTGTGAGGTTGGTTATTGTGTGCATTGGTGTGAGTGTGTGCGTGTGTGTGTATGTGTGTGAGTGCATGCAGTGGGAGATATGTGGGTGAGTATGAGAGTCAGTGAATGAGTGCATTTGTATGTTACTGTGTTGGCTTGGGTGTATTCACATGTCTGCGTATGCACGTGTGTTTTTTAAGTGTGATTGTGTTTTTCTGTGAGTGTGTGAATGTGAGGGTAGGGGTGTGTGTGTTGTCTCCTGTGTGTGTTCGCATGTGTGTTAGTGTTTGTTTATATCTGTGTGTGTTTCTGTGTTTGTACGTGTCTGATTACATTTGAGTGTGAATTTGTAAATATGTGCCTGAATGAGCGTGTGCATCTATGTTTGTGATTGTGGACGTTTGGGTGTGTGTACGTGTACATATCTGAGTGTGTATGGCTGTGAGTGTTTGTGAATGAGTCAGTGTGTGTGTGTATGGGTGTGTACGTGTGTGTGTGTGAGATGGGAACGGGTGTGCCTTTGTGACGTGTGTCAGTGTGTTGCCTCGGGTTTGAGTATCGATTCAATATTGTGGGTGAGTTTGTGGGTGAGTGTGTGTGTGAGAGAGTGTGAATGTCTGCATGTGTATGTTCATGTGTGTAAGTGTGTGTGAGGGTGAGTGTGTGACTTGTGTGGTTATAAGTGTGTAAGGGTGTGTGTGACTGTGTGTTGGCATCTGTGTATGTGTGTTTGTGTTTTCATGTGTATATGCTTGTGAGTGTGTAATTTTGTGTGTGTATAGGTGCGAGTCCATTTTTGAGTACGTATGAATATGTGAGTGAGAGCGAGAGTAGGTACATATGTGTGATTGTATGTGCGTATAGTGTTGAGTGTGTATTTCTGTGTGTGTGTAGGTGTGTGAGCCTATTTTTGAGTGTGAGTGTTTGTGACTTACTGTGTAAGTGTGTATGTTGGTGTGTGAGTGCTTGTGTCCAAGGGTGTATGTATATGAATGTTTTTGTGTAAGGGTTTTTGTGTGGGCTGGTGTGTGATGTGTACAATATTGTGTTTTGCGTTATGTGTCTGTGTGTTGTGTTTGTGTTTGTACTCGTGCATTTGTGTGTACGTGTAGGTTCATATGTGTGTGAGGGTGAATGTGTGTGTGCTTTTGAGTGTGTGTATGGGTGTGTGCAGCTGTGTTGGCATCTGTGTATGTGTGTGTTTACGTTTGTATGTTGTGCATAGGCTTGTGAGTGCGTATTTGTGTGTGTAGGTGTTTGAGATTATTTTTGAGTGTGAGTGAGTATAAATGTGTGAGTGACTGAAAGGGGGTACATATGTGATATGGCATGTACATATGTTTGTGAGGTGAGTGTGTGACTTCTGTGTTTATAAGTGTGTAAAGGTGTGTGTGACTGTGGGCATCGGTGCATGTGTGTTTGTGTTTTCATGTGTATATGCCTGGGAGTGTATATTCTTGTGTGTGTGTATAGGTGTGAGTCTATCTTTGAGTGAGTATGACTGTGTGAGTCAGAGTTAGAGTGGGTAAATTGAGTGATTGTATGTGTGTATATTTGTGAGTGTGTATTTCTGTGTGTGTGTAGGTGTGTGAGTCTACTTTTGAGTGCGAGTGAGTACGAAGGTGTGAGTGAGTGACAGGTGTGCATAATGTGTGATTGTATGTGCGTATATATGTGAGTGTGTATTTCTGTACGTGTGTAATGTGTGACTGTGTGTTGGCATGTGTGCTTGTGTTTTTACGTGTATATGCTTGTGAGTGTGCCTTTTTGTGTGTGTATAGGTGTGAGTCAATTTTTAAGTAAGTGCGTATGACTGTGTGAGTGAGAGTGAGAGTGGGTACCTATGTGTGATTGTATGTGTGTATACTTGTGAGTGCATATTTCTGCGTGTGTGAGTGTGTAAGTGTGGGTGTTTGTATCTGAGTTTGAGGGAATGTGAGAGAGTGTGTCTGTGTTTGTGTGTGTACGTTTGATAGCATGTGTCGGTGAGTGTGTGTCAGTGACAGTCTGCGTGAGAGTTTTATTCGTGGGAGTTGGCTTCTGTGTTTCAGTACGTATTTCAATGTGTGTGAGTTATGTGTGGGTGTGTGTGACTGATGGGTCTTAGTGGGTTGGCTTATGGGTCAGAGTATGAATTCAAGGGTGTGTGTGTGTTTGTGTGTGTGAGTGTGAAAGCATGTGAATGCGTTTGGTGTGAGGGTGGGTGTGTGAGTGTTGGTGTTCATGGGTTTGTATGGGTGTGCATGAGTGTGTGTTGTCATCTGTGCATGTGGGCATTTGTGTTTGTAGGTGTATATGCTTGTGAGTGGGTATTTGTGTGTGGGTAGGTGTTTGAATCTCTTTTTGAGTGTGAGTGAGTATAAATGTTTGAGTGACAGAAAGGGGGTACATATGTGATATTGTATGTACCTGTTTGTGAGTGTGTATTTTTGTGTGTGTAGAGGTGTGAGTCTATTTTTGAGTAAGGGGGTATGAGTGTGTGAGTCGGAGTAAGAGTGGGGACATAGGTGTGACTGTATGTGCGTATATTTGTGAGTATGTATTTCTGTGTGTGGGTGTGGGTGTGTGAGTCTGTTTTTGAGTGTGAGTGAGTATGAATGTGTGAGTGAATGACGGGGTACATAGGTGTGATTGTACGGGCCTATGTTTGTGAGTCCGTATTTCTGTGTGTGTGGGTGTGTAAGAGGGTGCATAAATGTGTGTTTCAGTGAATGCGAGAGAGCGTATTCCCGTGTGTGTTTGTGTTTCTGTGTGTGTGTGATTGCATGTGGTGTTGAGTGTGTGAGTGTGAGTGACAGAGTCAATGTGAGAATTTTGTTTTTGTGAGTTGGCTTGTGTGTTTGTGTGTGTTTGAAAGTGTATGTGAGCGGTGAGTGTGTGTATTTGTGTGATGTGTCTTAGTGGGTTGGCATGTGTGTCTGAGTATGGATTCAAATGCTTTGGAGGGTGTTTGTGTGTGAGTGCGAGACAGAGTAAATGTGTAAACGTGTAGGTGTATGAGCGTGTGAGTTTTGAATGTGTGTGTAAGTGACTGTGCGGGAGTGTAAATGTGAGTGTGCGAGCGTCTGGAATTTTTTTCTCTGTAGGTGTGCATGTGATTGCAAGGGAGTCATGTGTGGGTGAGTGTGAGTGTGAGTGTGAGTTTTGGGGTGTTGGTGGGTGTATGTGAGTGAATGTGTGACTGCATCTGTGTGTACATGTGTATTTGAACATGAATTTCTTTGTTCATGGGTGCGAGAGTTAGTGTGAATGAGTTAGTGTGTGACATTGTGTTTTGGTGTGGGGAGGTGTGTGAGAATGTGCAGGCGTTTGCAAGTGAGTGTGTCAGTGAGTTTGGGATTGAGTGTGCATTGGTACTTGGGTGCGGGAGTGTGAATGATTGTGTGAGGTTGGTTATTGTGTGCATTGGTGTGAGTGTGTGCGTGTGTGTGTATGTGTGTGAGTGCATGCAGTGGGAGATATGTGGGTGAGTATGAGAGTCAGTGAATGAGTGCATTTGTATGTTACTGTGTTGGCTTGGGTGTATTCACATGTCTGCGTATGCACGTGTGTTTTTTAAGTGTGATTGTGTTTTTCTGTGAGTGTGTGAATGTGAGGGTAGGGGTGTGTGTGTTGTCTCCTGTGTGTGTTCGCATGTGTGTTAGTGTTTGTTTATATCTGTGTGTGTTTCTGTGTTTGTACGTGTCTGATTACATTTGAGTGTGAATTTGTAAATATGTGCCTGAATGAGCGTGTGCATCTATGTTTGTGATTGTGGACGTTTGGGTGTGTGTACGTGTACATATCTGAGTGTGTATGGCTGTGAGTGTTTGTGAATGAGTCAGTGTGTGTGTGTATGGGTGTGTACGTGTGTGTGTGTGAGATGGGAACGGGTGTGCCTTTGTGATGTGTGTCAGTGTGTTGCCTCGGGTTTGAGTATCGATTCAATATTGTGGGTGAGTTTGTGGGTGAGTGTGTGTGTGAGAGAGTGTGAATGTCTGCATGTGTATGTTCATGTGTGTAAGTGTGTGTGAGGGTGAGTGTGTGACTTGTGTGGTTATAAGTGTGTAAGGGTGTGTGTGACTGTGTGTTGGCATCTGTGTATGTGTGTTTGTGTTTTCATGTGTATATGCTTGTGAGTGTGTAATTTTGTGTGTGTATAGGTGCGAGTCCATTTTTGAGTACGTATGAATATGTGAGTGAGAGCGAGAGTAGGTACATATGTGTGATTGTATGTGCGTATAGTGTTGAGTGTGTATTTCTGTGTGTGTGTAGGTGTGTGAGCCTATTTTTGAGTGTGAGTGTTTGTGACTTACTGTGTAAGTGTGTATGTTGGTGTGTGAGTGCTTGTGTCCAAGGGTGTATGTATATGAATGTTTTTGTGTAAGGGTTTTTGTGTGGGCTGGTGTGTGATGTGTACAATATTGTGTTTTGCGTTATGTGTCTGTGTGTTGTGTTTGTGTTTGTACTCGTGCATTTGTGTGTACGTGTAGGTTCATATGTGTGTGAGGGTGAATGTGTGTGTGCTTTTGAGTGTGTGTATGGGTGTGTGCAGCTGTGTTGGCATCTGTGTATGTGTGTGTTTACGTTTGTATGTTGTGCATAGGCTTGTGAGTGCGTATTTGTGTGTGTAGGTGTTTGAGATTATTTTTGAGTGTGAGTGAGTATAAATGTGTGAGTGACTGAAAGGGGGTACATATGTGATATGGCATGTACATATGTTTGTGAGGTGAGTGTGTGACTTCTGTGTTTATAAGTGTGTAAAGGTGTGTGTGACTGTGGGCATCGGTGCATGTGTGTTTGTGTTTTCATGTGTATATGCCTGGGAGTGTATATTCTTGTGTGTGTGTATAGGTGTGAGTCTATCTTTGAGTGAGTATGACTGTGTGAGTCAGAGTTAGAGTGGGTAAATTGAGTGATTGTATGTGTGTATATTTGTGAGTGTGTATTTCTGTGTGTGTGTAGGTGTGTGAGTCTACTTTTGAGTGCGAGTGAGTACGAAGGTGTGAGTGAGTGACAGGTGTGCATAATGTGTGATTGTATGTGCGTATATATGTGAGTGTGTATTTCTGTACGTGTGTAATGTGTGACTGTGTGTTGGCATGTGTGCTTGTGTTTTTACGTGTATATGCTTGTGAGTGTGCCTTTTTGTGTGTGTATAGGTGTGAGTCAATTTTTAAGTAAGTGCGTATGACTGTGTGAGTGAGAGTGAGAGTGGGTACCTATGTGTGATTGTATGTGTGTATACTTGTGAGTGCATATTTCTGCGTGTGTGAGTGTGTAAGTGTGGGTGTTTGTATCTGAGTTTGAGGGAATGTGAGAGAGTGTGTCTGTGTTTGTGTGTGTACGTTTGATAGCATGTGTCGGTGAGTGTGTGTCAGTGACAGTCTGCGTGAGAGTTTTATTCGTGGGAGTTGGCTTCTGTGTTTCAGTACGTATTTCAATGTGTGTGAGTTATGTGTGGGTGTGTGTGACTGATGGGTCTTAGTGGGTTGGCTTATGGGTCAGAGTATGAATTCAAGGGTGTGTGTGTGTTTGTGTGTGTGAGTGTGAAAGCATGTGAATGCGTTTGGTGTGAGGGTGGGTGTGTGAGTGTTGGTGTTCATGGGTTTGTATGGGTGTGCATGAGTGTGTGTTGTCATCTGTGCATGTGGGCATTTGTGTTTGTAGGTGTATATGCTTGTGAGTGGGTATTTGTGTGTGGGTAGGTGTTTGAATCTCTTTTTGAGTGTGAGTGAGTATAAATGTTTGAGTGACAGAAAGGGGGTACATATGTGATATTGTATGTACCTGTTTGTGAGTGTGTATTTTTGTGTGTGTAGAGGTGTGAGTCTATTTTTGAGTAAGGGGGTATGAGTGTGTGAGTCGGAGTAAGAGTGGGGACATAGGTGTGACTGTATGTGCGTATATTTGTGAGTATGTATTTCTGTGTGTGGGTGTGGGTGTGTGAGTCTGTTTTTGAGTGTGAGTGAGTATGAATGTGTGAGTGAATGACGGGGTACATAGGTGTGATTGTACGGGCCTATGTTTGTGAGTCCGTATTTCTGTGTGTGTGGGTGTGTAAGAGGGTGCATAAATGTGTGTTTCAGTGAATGCGAGAGAGCGTATTCCCGTGTGTGTTTGTGTTTCTGTGTGTGTGTGATTGCATGTGGTGTTGAGTGTGTGAGTGTGAGTGACAGAGTCAATGTGAGAATTTTGTTTTTGTGAGTTGGCTTGTGTGTTTGTGTGTGTTTGAAAGTGTATGTGAGCGGTGAGTGTGTGTATTTGTGTGATGTGTCTTAGTGGGTTGGCATGTGTGTCTGAGTATGGATTCAAATGCTTTGGAGGGTGTTTGTGTGTGAGTGCGAGACAGAGTAAATGTGTAAACGTGTAGGTGTATGAGCGTGTGAGTTTTGAATGTGTGTGTAAGTGACTGTGCGGGAGTGTAAATGTGAGTGTGCGAGCGTCTGGAATTTTTTTCTCTGTAGGTGTGCATGTGATTGCAAGGGAGTCATGTGTGGGTGAGTGTGAGTGTGAGTTTTGGGGTGTTGGTGGGTGTATGTGAGTGAATGTGTGACTGCATCTGTGTGTACATGTGTATTTGAACATGAATTTCTTTGTTCATGGGTGCGAGAGTTAGTGTGAATGAGTTAGTGTGTGACATTGTGTTTTGGTGTGGGGAGGTGTGTGAGAATGTGCAGGCGTTTGCAAGTGAGTGTGTCAGTGAGTTTGGGATTGAGTGTGCATTGGTACTTGGGTGCGGGAGTGTGAATGATTGTGTGAGGTTGGTTATTGTGTGCATTGGTGTGAGTGTGTGCGTGTGTGTGTATGTGTGTGAGTGCATGCAGTGGGAGATATGTGGGTGAGTATGAGAGTCAGTGAATGAGTGCATTTGTATGTTACTGTGTTGGCTTGGGTGTATTCACATGTCTGCGTATGCACGTGTGTTTTTTAAGTGTGATTGTGTTTTTCTGTGAGTGTGTGAATGTGAGGGTAGGGGTGTGTGTGTTGTCTCCTGTGTGTGTTCGCATGTGTGTTAGTGTTTGTTTATATCTGTGTGTGTTTCTGTGTTTGTACGTGTCTGATTACATTTGAGTGTGAATTTGTAAATATGTGCCTGAATGAGCGTGTGCATCTATGTTTGTGATTGTGGACGTTTGGGTGTGTGTACGTGTACATATCTGAGTGTGTATGGCTGTGAGTGTTTGTGAATGAGTCAGTGTGTGTGTGTATGGGTGTGTACGTGTGTGTGTGTGAGATGGGAACGGGTGTGCCTTTGTGATGTGTGTCAGTGTGTTGCCTCGGGTTTGAGTATCGATTCAATATTGTGGGTGAGTTTGTGGGTGAGTGTGTGTGTGAGAGAGTGTGAATGTCTGCATGTGTATGTTCATGTGTGTAAGTGTGTGTGAGGGTGAGTGTGTGACTTGTGTGGTTATAAGTGTGTAAGGGTGTGTGTGACTGTGTGTTGGCATCTGTGTATGTGTGTTTGTGTTTTCATGTGTATATGCTTGTGAGTGTGTAATTTTGTGTGTGTATAGGTGCGAGTCCATTTTTGAGTACGTATGAATATGTGAGTGAGAGCGAGAGTAGGTACATATGTGTGATTGTATGTGCGTATAGTGTTGAGTGTGTATTTCTGTGTGTGTGTAGGTGTGTGAGCCTATTTTTGAGTGTGAGTGTTTGTGACTTACTGTGTAAGTGTGTATGTTGGTGTGTGAGTGCTTGTGTCCAAGGGTGTATGTATATGAATGTTTTTGTGTAAGGGTTTTTGTGTGGGCTGGTGTGTGATGTGTACAATATTGTGTTTTGCGTTATGTGTCTGTGTGTTGTGTTTGTGTTTGTACTCGTGCATTTGTGTGTACGTGTAGGTTCATATGTGTGTGAGGGTGAATGTGTGTGTGCTTTTGAGTGTGTGTATGGGTGTGTGCAGCTGTGTTGGCATCTGTGTATGTGTGTGTTTACGTTTGTATGTTGTGCATAGGCTTGTGAGTGCGTATTTGTGTGTGTAGGTGTTTGAGATTATTTTTGAGTGTGAGTGAGTATAAATGTGTGAGTGACTGAAAGGGGGTACATATGTGATATGGCATGTACATATGTTTGTGAGGTGAGTGTGTGACTTCTGTGTTTATAAGTGTGTAAAGGTGTGTGTGACTGTGGGCATCGGTGCATGTGTGTTTGTGTTTTCATGTGTATATGCCTGGGAGTGTATATTCTTGTGTGTGTGTATAGGTGTGAGTCTATCTTTGAGTGAGTATGACTGTGTGAGTCAGAGTTAGAGTGGGTAAATTGAGTGATTGTATGTGTGTATATTTGTGAGTGTGTATTTCTGTGTGTGTGTAGGTGTGTGAGTCTACTTTTGAGTGCGAGTGAGTACGAAGGTGTGAGTGAGTGACAGGTGTGCATAATGTGTGATTGTATGTGCGTATATATGTGAGTGTGTATTTCTGTACGTGTGTAATGTGTGACTGTGTGTTGGCATGTGTGCTTGTGTTTTTACGTGTATATGCTTGTGAGTGTGCCTTTTTGTGTGTGTATAGGTGTGAGTCAATTTTTAAGTAAGTGCGTATGACTGTGTGAGTGAGAGTGAGAGTGGGTACCTATGTGTGATTGTATGTGTGTATACTTGTGAGTGCATATTTCTGCGTGTGTGAGTGTGTAAGTGTGGGTGTTTGTATCTGAGTTTGAGGGAATGTGAGAGAGTGTGTCTGTGTTTGTGTGTGTACGTTTGATAGCATGTGTCGGTGAGTGTGTGTCAGTGACAGTCTGCGTGAGAGTTTTATTCGTGGGAGTTGGCTTCTGTGTTTCAGTACGTATTTCAATGTGTGTGAGTTATGTGTGGGTGTGTGTGACTGATGGGTCTTAGTGGGTTGGCTTATGGGTCAGAGTATGAATTCAAGGGTGTGTGTGTGTTTGTGTGTGTGAGTGTGAAAGCATGTGAATGCGTTTGGTGTGAGGGTGGGTGTGTGAGTGTTGGTGTTCATGGGTTTGTATGGGTGTGCATGAGTGTGTGTTGTCATCTGTGCATGTGGGCATTTGTGTTTGTAGGTGTATATGCTTGTGAGTGGGTATTTGTGTGTGGGTAGGTGTTTGAATCTCTTTTTGAGTGTGAGTGAGTATAAATGTTTGAGTGACAGAAAGGGGGTACATATGTGATATTGTATGTACCTGTTTGTGAGTGTGTATTTTTGTGTGTGTAGAGGTGTGAGTCTATTTTTGAGTAAGGGGGTATGAGTGTGTGAGTCGGAGTAAGAGTGGGGACATAGGTGTGACTGTATGTGCGTATATTTGTGAGTATGTATTTCTGTGTGTGGGTGTGGGTGTGTGAGTCTGTTTTTGAGTGTGAGTGAGTATGAATGTGTGAGTGAATGACGGGGTACATAGGTGTGATTGTACGGGCCTATGTTTGTGAGTCCGTATTTCTGTGTGTGTGGGTGTGTAAGAGGGTGCATAAATGTGTGTTTCAGTGAATGCGAGAGAGCGTATTCCCGTGTGTGTTTGTGTTTCTGTGTGTGTGTGATTGCATGTGGTGTTGAGTGTGTGAGTGTGAGTGACAGAGTCAATGTGAGAATTTTGTTTTTGTGAGTTGGCTTGTGTGTTTGTGTGTGTTTGAAAGTGTATGTGAGCGGTGAGTGTGTGTATTTGTGTGATGTGTCTTAGTGGGTTGGCATGTGTGTCTGAGTATGGATTCAAATGCTTTGGAGGGTGTTTGTGTGTGAGTGCGAGACAGAGTAAATGTGTAAACGTGTAGGTGTATGAGCGTGTGAGTTTTGAATGTGTGTGTAAGTGACTGTGCGGGAGTGTAAATGTGAGTGTGCGAGCGTCTGGAATTTTTTTCTCTGTAGGTGTGCATGTGATTGCAAGGGAGTCATGTGTGGGTGAGTGTGAGTGTGAGTTTTGGGGTGTTGGTGGGTGTATGTGAGTGAATGTGTGACTGCATCTGTGTGTACATGTGTATTTGAACATGAATTTCTTTGTTCATGGGTGCGAGAGTTAGTGTGAATGAGTTAGTGTGTGACATTGTGTTTTGGTGTGGGGAGGTGTGTGAGAATGTGCAGGCGTTTGCAAGTGAGTGTGTCAGTGAGTTTGGGATTGAGTGTGCATTGGTACTTGGGTGCGGGAGTGTGAATGATTGTGTGAGGTTGGTTATTGTGTGCATTGGTGTGAGTGTGTGCGTGTGTGTGTATGTGTGTGAGTGCATGCAGTGGGAGATATGTGGGTGAGTATGAGAGTCAGTGAATGAGTGCATTTGTATGTTACTGTGTTGGCTTGGGTGTATTCACATGTCTGCGTATGCACGTGTGTTTTTTAAGTGTGATTGTGTTTTTCTGTGAGTGTGTGAATGTGAGGGTAGGGGTGTGTGTGTTGTCTCCTGTGTGTGTTCGCATGTGTGTTAGTGTTTGTTTATATCTGTGTGTGTTTCTGTGTTTGTACGTGTCTGATTACATTTGAGTGTGAATTTGTAAATATGTGCCTGAATGAGCGTGTGCATCTATGTTTGTGATTGTGGACGTTTGGGTGTGTGTACGTGTACATATCTGAGTGTGTATGGCTGTGAGTGTTTGTGAATGAGTCAGTGTGTGTGTGTATGGGTGTGTACGTGTGTGTGTGTGAGATGGGAATGGGTGTGCGTTTGTGATGTGTGTCAGTGTGTTGCCTCGGGTTTGAGTATCGATTCAATATTGTGGGTGAGTTTGTGGGTGAGTGTGTGTGTGAGAGAGTGTGAATGTCTGCATGTGTATGTTCATGTGTGTAAGTGTGTGTGAGGGTGAGTGTGTGACTTGTGTGGTTATAAGTGTGTAAGGGTGTGTGTGACTGTGTGTTGGCATCTGTGTATGTGTGTTTGTGTTTTCATGTGTATATGCTTGTGAGTGTGTAATTTTGTGTGTGTATAGGTGCGAGTCCATTTTTGAGTACGTATGAATATGTGAGTGAGAGCGAGAGTAGGTACATATGTGTGATTGTATGTGCGTATAGTGTTGAGTGTGTATTTCTGTGTGTGTGTAGGTGTGTGAGCCTATTTTTGAGTGTGAGTGTTTGTGACTTACTGTGTAAGTGTGTATGTTGGTGTGTGAGTGCTTGTGTCCAAGGGTGTATGTATATGAATGTTTTTGTGTAAGGGTTTTTGTGTGTGCTGGTGTGTGATGTGTACAATACTGTGTTTTGCGTTATGTGTCTGTGTGTTGTGTTTGTGTTTGTACTCGTGCATTTGTGTGTACGTGTAGGTTCATATGTGTGTGAGGGTGAATGTGTGTGTGCTTTTGAGTGTGTGTATGGGTGTGTGCAGGTGTGTTGGAATCTGTGTATGTGTGTGATTATGTTTGTATGTGCATAGGCTTGTGAGTGCGTATTTGTGTGTGTAGGTGTTTGAGATTATTTTTGAGTGTGAGTGAGTATAAATGTGTGAGTGACTGAAAGGGGGTACATATGTGATAAGGCATGTACATATGTTTGTGAGGTGAGTGTGTGACTTCTGTGTTTATAAGTGTGTAAAGTGTGTGTGACTGTTGGCATCGGTGCATGTGTGTTTGTGTTTTCATGTGTATATGCCTGGGAGTGTATATTCTTGTGTGTGTATAGGTGTGAGTCTATCTTTGAGTGAGTGAGTATGACTGTGTGAGTCAGAGTTAGAGTGGGTAAATTGTGTGATTGTATGTGTGTATATTTGTGAGTGTGTATTTCTGTGTGTGTGTAGGTGTGTGAGTCTACTTTTGAGTGTGAGTGAGTACGAAGGTGTGAGTGAGTGACAGGTGTGCATAATGTGTGATTGTATGTGCGTATATATGTGAGTGTGTATTTCTGTACGTGTGTAATGTGTGACTGTGTGTTGGCATGTGTGCTTGTGTTTTTACGTGTATATGCTTGTGAGTGTGCCTTTTTGTGTGTGTATAGGTGTGAGTCTATTTTTAAGTAAGTGCGTATGACTGTGTGAGTGAGAGTGAGAGTGGGTACCTATGTGTGATTGTATGTGTGTATACTTGTGAGTGCATATTTCCGCGTGTGTGAGTGTGTAAGTGTGGGTGTTTGTATCTGAGTTTGAGGGAATGTGAGAGAGTGTGTGTGTTTGTGTGTGTACGTTTGATAGCATGTGTCGGTGAGTGTGTGTCAGTGACAGTCTGCGTGAGAGTTTTATTCGTGGGAGTTGGCTTCTGTGTTTCAGTACGTATTTCAATGTGTGTGAGTTATGTGTGGGTGTGTGTGACTGATGGGTCTTAGTGGGTTGGCTTATGGGTAAGAGTATGAATTCAAGGGTGTGTGTGTGTTTGTGTGTGTGAGTGTGAAAGCATGTGAATGCGTTTGGTGTGAGGGTGGGTGTGTGAGTGTTGGTGTTCATGGGTTTGTATGGGTGTGCATGAGTGTGTGTTGTCATCTGTGCATGTGGGCATTTGTGTTTGTAGGTGTATATGCTTGTGAGTGGGTATTTGTGTGTGTGTAGGTGTTTGAATCTCTTTTTGAGTGTGAGTGAGTATAAATGTTTGAGTGACGGAAAGGGGGTACATATGTGATATTGTATGTACCTGTTTGTGAGTGTGTATTTTTGTGTGTGTAGACGTGTGAGTCTATTTTTGAGTAAGGGGGTATGAGTGTGTGAGTCGGAGTAAGAGTGGGGACATAGGTGTGACTGTATGTGCGTATATTTGTGAGTATGTATTTCTGTGTGTGTGTGTGTGGGTGTGTGAGTCTGTTTTTGAGTGTGAGTGAGTATGAATGTGTGAGTGAATGACGGGGTGCATATGTGTGATTGTATGGGCACATGTTTGTGAGTCTGTATTTCTGTGTGTGTGGGTGTGTAAGAGGGTGTATAAATGTGTGTTTCAGTGAATGCGAGAGAGCGTATTCCCGTGTGTGTTTGTGTTTCTGTGTGTGTGTGATTGCATGTGGTGTTGAGTGTGTGAGTGTGAGTGACAGAGTCAATGTGAGAATTTTGTTTTTGTGAGTTGGCTTGTGTGTCTGTGTGTGTTTGAATGTGTATGTGAGGGGTGAGTGTGTGTATTTGTGTGATGTGTCTTAGTGGGTTGGCATGTGTGTCTGAGTATGGATTCAAATGCTTTGGAGGGTGTTTG